>NC_086380.1:42129501-42150781 GCF_036588685.1 Mytilus trossulus | reverse complement strand
GGATCAATTAAATCCAAAACATGCACTGCCCGTGAACTGTGATGAAAATGTCAATTTCCTACAATGACAAAGAAATTACATTGTGTACATTCCATCTCTATAGATGTTGTCTGTTTAACGTCCCCACCTAAAAAGGAATAAAAAGACTATCTTTTCGTTATTATAAACCCGTGTCACGTGATGCTGGCGCGCGCGCTGTACCTAAAATAAAAGAAACACTTTCCAAACTAAACATGAAACTTCTCCGGTAACAATAATATAGACCCCCTACAGAAACAAACAAACAAAAAAACAAACAAACACCCCCCCCCCCCCCCGCCCCCCAATTCACTTAATTTTAAAGGGGGAAAGACCCCCTACAATTGCTTTTTTAAAGCAATTGATTTATATTGTAAAAAGCCTTTTTAACCATTCTGTTCCTTTAATAAAAAAATTAAAAAATCCCCGAGACCCCCTTTTGCCCCCCCCCCCCCCTTTTTTTTTAACCCTTCACTTACAACTGAATGTAGGTTGTGTGCTATCTATCCTATCAACGTAAAACGAACGACAACTCCAGTTTTTTCCATATTATTAGGTCTTTCCACTTTTCTGTGGAAAGCCTATTGTATTTGTTCTGATTATTATTATTATTATTTTTTTTTTTTTTTCTTCCGCCAAATTTTGTTCTTGCGATAAATGTTTGTTTCGCAATATGTCGCTTAGATTTTTTTCATATTGTATCGTATAGTTTATGCGCTTTTAAATTTCACCCTGCTAAGCCGAACCATTTTCTTTGTAAGAGTTATCTCCCTATTCACTGTTTGTCATGTGTGTGCATCTCCTTCGTAACAAAATAAGAAAGCGACAAAATTCTTTTTTCAAATTGTTTGTTACATCCTCAGGAATTTTTGGCTAATTTGGATCGAAGCGATTCGATGAAATTTTATAGGAGTTATCTACCTTTACGGAATAAATTTGTCGGTATGTTTTTTTAACTCATAAACCGTTAACCGTATAACCCTGGAATGTTTTTATTTGAGTCCCCTGATTCCTAACTAAGAAAATGAGGTCAAGGTCAAAGGTCAAGGTCATATTTTAGATTTTCATATGTCTTTGATTTCCCTATAATTCTTGAATGGTTATAGATACAGAAAATTTAAGCAGTGAAAAATGTTGAGTATTTCAAGGGGCAACTTTGTTACATTATGATTGTATTGGTTTTACCATTATTTAAGGGACATAACCCCCATTGATGGTTTATAAAAAGCCATTATTAGGCAAAACTCTTAAATAAAAAATCCTTGACCCATAGGGTCTTTTGCAATGACATTGTGAAGCAATGACCTTGACAAAGGTCACAAGGTCAAAGGTCAAGGTCATGTACATATGTGATTCGGGGCACTACTTGAAATTTTTTATGTGTGTTTGCCAACCAACCAACCAATCAATCAATCAATCAATCAATCAATCAATCAATCATGATCATGATCAATCAACCAATAATGATCATGATCAATCAATCAATTAATCAATCAATCATGTTTCCGTCTCATGTGTTAATTATAGGGTTCAAGATCTTCTTCGTTTCTTTTTCGCTGTTTCAATTGACCCTATCCAACGTGTTTAACCAACCAACGAACAAACCAAATAATCAATCAATCAATCAGTCAATCAATCAATCAATCAATCAATCAATCAATCAACCAATCAATCGATCATGATCATGATCAATCAATCATGTTTCCGTCTCATGTGTTTAATAAACGGTCCAAGATCTTTGTTTCTCTTTCGCTGTTTCAATTGACTCTATCCAAAGTGTTTAACCAACCAACCAACCAACCAACCAACCAACTTATCAATCAATCAATCAATCAATCATGATCATGATCATGATCATGATCAATCAATCATGTATCCGTCACATGTGTTTAATAAACGGTCCAAGATCTTCTTTGTTTCTTTTTCGCTGTTTCAATTGACCATATCCAACGTGTTTAACCAACCAACCGACCAACCAACCGACCAACCAACCAACCAACCAACCAACCAACTAATCAATCAATCAATCAATCAATCAATCAATCAATCAAGTAATCAATCAATCATGATCATGATCAATCAATCATGTTTCATGAAAAAATTGAAATTTAATATTGTTCTTGCGTCACTTCTGAAAAAAAATCCACATGTTCTCTGAAACTACAAGTACAATCGATCTCAAAATTTGCAGTCAGCAGGGCATACATGTACTGAAAGTTTATACAAAAACTTTGTGCAGATATCTCTCAAAGCTTTTCCTAGAGAAAAGAAATGGCATTGCCGTAAAAATCGCTTGCTAGGTCCGTAAATCTCAGTAAAAACCTACAATAAAATGTCCGCTCCGAGTTTGAAATATTAATCTGTGTTACAAACAGGTGCTGAAAAATGTACATTATCAGAAAATAATCAATAAATGTGTTTTAAAGTTACACCGGATCAATTAAATCCAAAACATGCACTGCCCGTGAACTGTGATGAAAATGTCAATTTCCTACAATGACAAAAGAAATTACATTGTGTACATTCCATCTCTATAGATGTTGTCTGTTTAACGTCCCCACCTAAAAAGGAATAAAAAGACTATCTTTTCGTTATTATAAACCCGTGTCACGTGATGTGGCGCGCGCGCTGTACCTAAAATAAAAGAAACACTTTCCAAACTAAACATGAAACTTCTCCGGTAACAATAATATAGACCCCCTACAGAAACAAACAAACAAAAAAACAAACAAACACCCCCCCCCCCCCCCCCGCCCCCCAATTCACTTAATTTTAAAGGGGGAAAGACCCCCTACAATTGCTTTTTTAAAGCAATTGATTTATATTGTAAAAAGCCTTTTTAACCATTCTGTTCCTTTAATAAAAAAAATTAAAAAAATCCCCGAGACCCCCTTTTGCCCCCCCCCCCCTTTTTTTTTAACCCTTCACTTACAACTGAATGTAGGTTGTGTGCTATCTATCCTATCAACGTAAAACGAACGACAACTCCAGTTTTTTCCATATTATTAGGTCTTTCCACTTTTCTGTGGAAAGCCTATTGTATTTGTTCTGATTATTATTATTATTATTTTTTTTTTTTTTTCTTCCGCCAAATTTTGTTCTTGCGATAAATGTTTGTTTCGCAATATGTCGCTTAGATTTTTTTCATATTGTATCGTATAGTTTATGCGCTTTTAAATTTCACCCTGCTAAGCCGAACCATTTTCTTTGTAAGAGTTATCTCCCTATTCACTGTTTGTCATGTGTGTGCATCTCCTTCGTAACAAAATAAGAAAGCGACAAAATTCTTTTTTCAAATTGTTTGTTACATCCTCAGGAATTTTTGGCTAATTTGGATCGAAGCGATTCGATGAAATTTTATAGGAGTTATCTACCTTTACGGAATAAATTTGTCGGTATGTTTTTTTAACTCATAAACCGTTAACCGTATAACCCTGGAATGTTTTTATTTGAGTCCCCTGATTCCTAACTAAGAAAATGAGGTCAAGGTCAAAGGTCAAGGTCATATTTTAGATTTTCATATGTCTTTGATTTCCCTATAATTCTTGAATGGTTATAGATACAGAAAATTTAAGCAGTGAAAAATGTTGAGTATTTCAAGGGGCAACTTTGTTACATTATGATTGTATTGGTTTTACCATTATTTAAGGGACATAACCCCCATTGATGGTTTATAAAAAGCCATTATTAGGCAAAACTCTTAAATAAAAAATCCTTGACCCATAGGGTCTTTTGCAATGACATTGTGAAGCAATGACCTTGACAAAGGTCACAAGGTCAAAGGTCAAGGTCATGTACATATGTGATTCGGGGCACTACTTGAAATTTTTTATGTGTGTTTGCCAACCAACCAACCAATCAATCAATCAATCAATCAATCAATCAATCAATCATGATCATGATCAATCAACCAATAATGATCATGATCAATCAATCAATTAATCAATCAATCATGTTTCCGTCTCATGTGTTAATTATAGGGTTCAAGATCTTCTTCGTTTCTTTTTCGCTGTTTCAATTGACCCTATCCAACGTGTTTAACCAACCAACGAACAAACCAAATAATCAATCAATCAATCAGTCAATCAATCAATCAATCAATCAATCAATCAATCAACCAATCAATCGATCATGATCATGATCAATCAATCATGTTTCCGTCTCATGTGTTTAATAAACGGTCCAAGATCTTTGTTTCTCTTTCGCTGTTTCAATTGACTCTATCCAAAGTGTTTAACCAACCAACCAACCAACCAACCAACCAACTTATCAATCAATCAATCAATCAATCATGATCATGATCATGATCATGATCAATCAATCATGTATCCGTCACATGTGTTTAATAAACGGTCCAAGATCTTCTTTGTTTCTTTTTCGCTGTTTCAATTGACCATATCCAACGTGTTTAACCAACCAACCGACCAACCAACCGACCAACCAACCAACCAACCAACCAACCAACTAATCAATCAATCAATCAATCAATCAATCAATCAATCAAGTAATCAATCAATCATGATCATGATCAATCAATCATGTTTCATGAAAAAATTGAAATTTAATATTGTTCTTGCGTCACTTCTGAAAAAAAATCCACATGTTCTCTGAAACTACAAGTACAATCGATCTCAAAATTTGCAGTCAGCAGGGCATACATGTACTGAAAGTTTATACAAAAACTTTGTGCAGATATCTCTCAAAGCTTTTCCTAGAGAAAAGAAATGGCATTGCCGTAAAAATCGCTTGCTAGGTCCGTAAATCTCAGTAAAAACCTACAATAAAATGTCCGCTCCGAGTTTGAAATATTAATCTGTGTTACAAACAGGTGCTGAAAAATGTACATTATCAGAAAATAATCAATAAATGTGTTTTAAAGTTACACCGGATCAATTAAATCCAAAACATGCACTGCCCGTGAACTGTGATGAAAATGTCAATTTCCTACAATGACAAAAGAAATTACATTGTGTACATTCCATCTCTATAGATGTTGTCTGTTTAACGTCCCCACCTAAAAAGGAATAAAAAGACTATCTTTTCGTTATTATAAACCCGTGTCACGTGATGTGGCGCGCGCGCTGTACCTAAAATAAAAGAAACACTTTCCAAACTAAACATGAAACTTCTCCGGTAACAATAATATAGACCCCCTACAGAAACAAACAAACAAAAAAACAAACAAACACCCCCCCCCCCCCCGCCCCCCAATTCACTTAATTTTAAAGGGGGAAAGACCCCCTACAATTGCTTTTTTAAAGCAATTGATTTATATTGTAAAAAGCCTTTTTAACCATTCTGTTCCTTTAATAAAAAAAATTAAAAAAATCCCCGAGACCCCCTTTTGCCCCCCCCCCCCCTTTTTTTTTAACCCTTCACTTACAACTGAATGTAGGTTGTGTGCTATCTATCCTATCAACGTAAAACGAACGACAACTCCAGTTTTTTCCATATTATTAGGTCTTTCCACTTTTCTGTGGAAAGCCTATTGTATTTGTTCTGATTATTATTATTATTATTTTTTTTTTTTTTTCTTCCGCCAAATTTTGTTCTTGCGATAAATGTTTGTTTCGCAATATGTCGCTTAGATTTTTTTCATATTGTATCGTATAGTTTATGCGCTTTTAAATTTCACCCTGCTAAGCCGAACCATTTTCTTTGTAAGAGTTATCTCCCTATTCACTGTTTGTCATGTGTGTGCATCTCCTTCGTAACAAAATAAGAAAGCGACAAAATTCTTTTTTCAAATTGTTTGTTACATCCTCAGGAATTTTTGGCTAATTTGGATCGAAGCGATTCGATGAAATTTTATAGGAGTTATCTACCTTTACGGAATAAATTTGTCGGTATGTTTTTTTAACTCATAAACCGTTAACCGTATAACCCTGGAATGTTTTTATTTGAGTCCCCTGATTCCTAACTAAGAAAATGAGGTCAAGGTCAAAGGTCAAGGTCATATTTTAGATTTTCATATGTCTTTGATTTCCCTATAATTCTTGAATGGTTATAGATACAGAAAATTTAAGCAGTGAAAAATGTTGAGTATTTCAAGGGGCAACTTTGTTACATTATGATTGTATTGGTTTTACCATTATTTAAGGGACATAACCCCCATTGATGGTTTATAAAAAGCCATTATTAGGCAAAACTCTTAAATAAAAAATCCTTGACCCATAGGGTCTTTTGCAATGACATTGTGAAGCAATGACCTTGACAAAGGTCACAAGGTCAAAGGTCAAGGTCATGTACATATGTGATTCGGGGCACTACTTGAAATTTTTTATGTGTGTTTGCCAACCAACCAACCAATCAATCAATCAATCAATCAATCAATCAATCAATCATGATCATGATCAATCAACCAATAATGATCATGATCAATCAATCAATTAATCAATCAATCATGTTTCCGTCTCATGTGTTAATTATAGGGTTCAAGATCTTCTTCGTTTCTTTTTCGCTGTTTCAATTGACCCTATCCAACGTGTTTAACCAACCAACGAACAAACCAAATAATCAATCAATCAATCAGTCAATCAATCAATCAATCAATCAATCAATCAATCAACCAATCAATCGATCATGATCATGATCAATCAATCATGTTTCCGTCTCATGTGTTTAATAAACGGTCCAAGATCTTTGTTTCTCTTTCGCTGTTTCAATTGACTCTATCCAAAGTGTTTAACCAACCAACCAACCAACCAACCAACCAACTTATCAATCAATCAATCAATCAATCATGATCATGATCATGATCATGATCAATCAATCATGTATCCGTCACATGTGTTTAATAAACGGTCCAAGATCTTCTTTGTTTCTTTTTCGCTGTTTCAATTGACCATATCCAACGTGTTTAACCAACCAACCGACCAACCAACCGACCAACCAACCAACCAACCAACCAACCAACTAATCAATCAATCAATCAATCAATCAATCAATCAATCAAGTAATCAATCAATCATGATCATGATCAATCAATCATGTTTCATGAAAAAATTGAAATTTAATATTGTTCTTGCGTCACTTCTGAAAAAAAATCCACATGTTCTCTGAAACTACAAGTACAATCGATCTCAAAATTTGCAGTCAGCAGGGCATACATGTACTGAAAGTTTATACAAAAACTTTGTGCAGATATCTCTCAAAGCTTTTCCTAGAGAAAAGAAATGGCATTGCCGTAAAAATCGCTTGCTAGGTCCGTAAATCTCAGTAAAAACCTACAATAAAATGTCCGCTCCGAGTTTGAAATATTAATCTGTGTTACAAACAGGTGCTGAAAAATGTACATTATCAGAAAATAATCAATAAATGTGTTTTAAAGTTACACCGGATCAATTAAATCCAAAACATGCACTGCCCGTGAACTGTGATGAAAATGTCAATTTCCTACAATGACAAAAGAAATTACATTGTGTACATTCCATCTCTATAGATGTTGTCTGTTTAACGTCCCCACCTAAAAAGGAATAAAAAGACTATCTTTTCGTTATTATAAACCCGTGTCACGTGATGTGGCGCGCGCGCTGTACCTAAAATAAAAGAAACACTTTCCAAACTAAACATGAAACTTCTCCGGTAACAATAATATAGACCCCCTACAGAAACAAACAAACAAAAAAACAAACAAACACCCCCCCCCCCGCCCCCCAATTCACTTAATTTTAAAGGGGGAAAGACCCCCTACAATTGCTTTTTTAAAGCAATTGATTTATATTGTAAAAAGCCTTTTTAACCATTCTGTTCCTTTAATAAAAAAAATTAAAAAAATCCCCGAGACCCCCTTTTGCCCCCCCCCCCCCTTTTTTTTTAACCCTTCACTTACAACTGAATGTAGGTTGTGTGCTATCTATCCTATCAACGTAAAACGAACGACAACTCCAGTTTTTTCCATATTATTAGGTCTTTCCACTTTTCTGTGGAAAGCCTATTGTATTTGTTCTGATTATTATTATTATTATTTTTTTTTTTTTTTTCTTCCGCCAAATTTTGTTCTTGCGATAAATGTTTGTTTCGCAATATGTCGCTTAGATTTTTTTCATATTGTATCGTATAGTTTATGCGCTTTTAAATTTCACCCTGCTAAGCCGAACCATTTTCTTTGTAAGAGTTATCTCCCTATTCACTGTTTGTCATGTGTGTGCATCTCCTTCGTAACAAAATAAGAAAGCGACAAAATTCTTTTTTCAAATTGTTTGTTACATCCTCAGGAATTTTTGGCTAATTTGGATCGAAGCGATTCGATGAAATTTTATAGGAGTTATCTACCTTTACGGAATAAATTTGTCGGTATGTTTTTTTAACTCATAAACCGTTAACCGTATAACCCTGGAATGTTTTTATTTGAGTCCCCTGATTCCTAACTAAGAAAATGAGGTCAAGGTCAAAGGTCAAGGTCATATTTTAGATTTTCATATGTCTTTGATTTCCCTATAATTCTTGAATGGTTATAGATACAGAAAATTTAAGCAGTGAAAAATGTTGAGTATTTCAAGGGGCAACTTTGTTACATTATGATTGTATTGGTTTTACCATTATTTAAGGGACATAACCCCCATTGATGGTTTATAAAAAGCCATTATTAGGCAAAACTCTTAAATAAAAAATCCTTGACCCATAGGGTCTTTTGCAATGACATTGTGAAGCAATGACCTTGACAAAGGTCACAAGGTCAAAGGTCAAGGTCATGTACATATGTGATTCGGGGCACTACTTGAAATTTTTTATGTGTGTTTGCCAACCAACCAACCAATCAATCAATCAATCAATCAATCAATCAATCAATCATGATCATGATCAATCAACCAATAATGATCATGATCAATCAATCAATTAATCAATCAATCATGTTTCCGTCTCATGTGTTAATTATAGGGTTCAAGATCTTCTTCGTTTCTTTTTCGCTGTTTCAATTGACCCTATCCAACGTGTTTAACCAACCAACGAACAAACCAAATAATCAATCAATCAATCAGTCAATCAATCAATCAATCAATCAATCAATCAATCAACCAATCAATCGATCATGATCATGATCAATCAATCATGTTTCCGTCTCATGTGTTTAATAAACGGTCCAAGATCTTTGTTTCTCTTTCGCTGTTTCAATTGACTCTATCCAAAGTGTTTAACCAACCAACCAACCAACCAACCAACCAACTTATCAATCAATCAATCAATCAATCATGATCATGATCATGATCATGATCAATCAATCATGTATCCGTCACATGTGTTTAATAAACGGTCCAAGATCTTCTTTGTTTCTTTTTCGCTGTTTCAATTGACCATATCCAACGTGTTTAACCAACCAACCGACCAACCAACCGACCAACCAACCAACCAACCAACCAACCAACTAATCAATCAATCAATCAATCAATCAATCAATCAATCAAGTAATCAATCAATCATGATCATGATCAATCAATCATGTTTCATGAAAAAATTGAAATTTAATATTGTTCTTGCGTCACTTCTGAAAAAAAATCCACATGTTCTCTGAAACTACAAGTACAATCGATCTCAAAATTTGCAGTCAGCAGGGCATACATGTACTGAAAGTTTATACAAAAACTTTGTGCAGATATCTCTCAAAGCTTTTCCTAGAGAAAAGAAATGGCATTGCCGTAAAAATCGCTTGCTAGGTCCGTAAATCTCAGTAAAAACCTACAATAAAATGTCCGCTCCGAGTTTGAAATATTAATCTGTGTTACAAACAGGTGCTGAAAAATGTACATTATCAGAAAATAATCAATAAATGTGTTTTAAAGTTACACCGGATCAATTAAATCCAAAACATGCACTGCCCGTGAACTGTGATGAAAATGTCAATTTCCTACAATGACAAAAGAAATTACATTGTGTACATTCCATCTCTATAGATGTTGTCTGTTTAACGTCCCCACCTAAAAAGGAATAAAAAGACTATCTTTTCGTTATTATAAACCCGTGTCACGTGATGTGGCGCGCGCGCTGTACCTAAAATAAAAGAAACACTTTCCAAACTAAACATGAAACTTCTCCGGTAACAATAATATAGACCCCCTACAGAAACAAACAAACAAAAAAACAAACAAACACCCCCCCCCCCCCCCCCGCCCCCCAATTCACTTAATTTTAAAGGGGGAAAGACCCCCTACAATTGCTTTTTTAAAGCAATTGATTTATATTGTAAAAAGCCTTTTTAACCATTCTGTTCCTTTAATAAAAAAAATTAAAAAAATCCCCGAGACCCCCTTTTGCCCCCCCCCCCCTTTTTTTTTAACCCTTCACTTACAACTGAATGTAGGTTGTGTGCTATCTATCCTATCAACGTAAAACGAACGACAACTCCAGTTTTTTCCATATTATTAGGTCTTTCCACTTTTCTGTGGAAAGCCTATTGTATTTGTTCTGATTATTATTATTATTATTTTTTTTTTTTTTTTCTTCCGCCAAATTTTGTTCTTGCGATAAATGTTTGTTTCGCAATATGTCGCTTAGATTTTTTTCATATTGTATCGTATAGTTTATGCGCTTTTAAATTTCACCCTGCTAAGCCGAACCATTTTCTTTGTAAGAGTTATCTCCCTATTCACTGTTTGTCATGTGTGTGCATCTCCTTCGTAACAAAATAAGAAAGCGACAAAATTCTTTTTTCAAATTGTTTGTTACATCCTCAGGAATTTTTGGCTAATTTGGATCGAAGCGATTCGATGAAATTTTATAGGAGTTATCTACCTTTACGGAATAAATTTGTCGGTATGTTTTTTTAACTCATAAACCGTTAACCGTATAACCCTGGAATGTTTTTATTTGAGTCCCCTGATTCCTAACTAAGAAAATGAGGTCAAGGTCAAAGGTCAAGGTCATATTTTAGATTTTCATATGTCTTTGATTTCCCTATAATTCTTGAATGGTTATAGATACAGAAAATTTAAGCAGTGAAAAATGTTGAGTATTTCAAGGGGCAACTTTGTTACATTATGATTGTATTGGTTTTACCATTATTTAAGGGACATAACCCCCATTGATGGTTTATAAAAAGCCATTATTAGGCAAAACTCTTAAATAAAAAATCCTTGACCCATAGGGTCTTTTGCAATGACATTGTGAAGCAATGACCTTGACAAAGGTCACAAGGTCAAAGGTCAAGGTCATGTACATATGTGATTCGGGGCACTACTTGAAATTTTTTATGTGTGTTTGCCAACCAACCAACCAATCAATCAATCAATCAATCAATCAATCAATCAATCATGATCATGATCAATCAACCAATAATGATCATGATCAATCAATCAATTAATCAATCAATCATGTTTCCGTCTCATGTGTTAATTATAGGGTTCAAGATCTTCTTCGTTTCTTTTTCGCTGTTTCAATTGACCCTATCCAACGTGTTTAACCAACCAACGAACAAACCAAATAATCAATCAATCAATCAGTCAATCAATCAATCAATCAATCAATCAATCAATCAACCAATCAATCGATCATGATCATGATCAATCAATCATGTTTCCGTCTCATGTGTTTAATAAACGGTCCAAGATCTTTGTTTCTCTTTCGCTGTTTCAATTGACTCTATCCAAAGTGTTTAACCAACCAACCAACCAACCAACCAACCAACTTATCAATCAATCAATCAATCAATCATGATCATGATCATGATCATGATCAATCAATCATGTATCCGTCACATGTGTTTAATAAACGGTCCAAGATCTTCTTTGTTTCTTTTTCGCTGTTTCAATTGACCATATCCAACGTGTTTAACCAACCAACCAACCGACCAACCAACCGACCAACCAACCAACCAACCAACCAACCAACTAATCAATCAATCAATCAATCAATCAATCAATCAATCAAGTAATCAATCAATCATGATCATGATCAATCAATCATGTTTCATGAAAAAATTGAAATTTAATATTGTTCTTGCGTCACTTCTGAAAAAAAATCCACATGTTCTCTGAAACTACAAGTACAATCGATCTCAAAATTTGCAGTCAGCAGGGCATACATGTACTGAAAGTTTATACAAAAACTTTGTGCAGATATCTCTCAAAGCTTTTCCTAGAGAAAAGAAATGGCATTGCCGTAAAAATCGCTTGCTAGGTCCGTAAATCTCAGTAAAAACCTACAATAAAATGTCCGCTCCGAGTTTGAAATATTAATCTGTGTTACAAACAGGTGCTGAAAAATGTACATTATCAGAAAATAATCAATAAATGTGTTTTAAAGTTACACCGGATCAATTAAATCCAAAACATGCACTGCCCGTGAACTGTGATGAAAATGTCAATTTCCTACAATGACAAAAGAAATTACATTGTGTACATTCCATCTCTATAGATGTTGTCTGTTTAACGTCCCCACCTAAAAAGGAATAAAAAGACTATCTTTTCGTTATTATAAACCCGTGTCACGTGATGTGGCGCGCGCGCTGTACCTAAAATAAAAGAAACACTTTCCAAACTAAACATGAAACTTCTCCGGTAACAATAATATAGACCCCCTACAGAAACAAACAAACAAAAAAACAAACAAACACCCCCCCCCCCCCCGCCCCCCAATTCACTTAATTTTAAAGGGGGAAAGACCCCCTACAATTGCTTTTTTAAAGCAATTGATTTATATTGTAAAAAGCCTTTTTAACCATTCTGTTCCTTTAATAAAAAAAATTAAAAAAATCCCCGAGACCCCCTTTTGCCCCCCCCCCCCCTTTTTTTTTAACCCTTCACTTACAACTGAATGTAGGTTGTGTGCTATCTATCCTATCAACGTAAAACGAACGACAACTCCAGTTTTTTCCATATTATTAGGTCTTTCCACTTTTCTGTGGAAAGCCTATTGTATTTGTTCTGATTATTATTATTATTATTTTTTTTTTTTTTTCTTCCGCCAAATTTTGTTCTTGCGATAAATGTTTGTTTCGCAATATGTCGCTTAGATTTTTTTCATATTGTATCGTATAGTTTATGCGCTTTTAAATTTCACCCTGCTAAGCCGAACCATTTTCTTTGTAAGAGTTATCTCCCTATTCACTGTTTGTCATGTGTGTGCATCTCCTTCGTAACAAAATAAGAAAGCGACAAAATTCTTTTTTCAAATTGTTTGTTACATCCTCAGGAATTTTTGGCTAATTTGGATCGAAGCGATTCGATGAAATTTTATAGGAGTTATCTACCTTTACGGAATAAATTTGTCGGTATGTTTTTTTAACTCATAAACCGTTAACCGTATAACCCTGGAATGTTTTTATTTGAGTCCCCTGATTCCTAACTAAGAAAATGAGGTCAAGGTCAAAGGTCAAGGTCATATTTTAGATTTTCATATGTCTTTGATTTCCCTATAATTCTTGAATGGTTATAGATACAGAAAATTTAAGCAGTGAAAAATGTTGAGTATTTCAAGGGGCAACTTTGTTACATTATGATTGTATTGGTTTTACCATTATTTAAGGGACATAACCCCCATTGATGGTTTATAAAAAGCCATTATTAGGCAAAACTCTTAAATAAAAAATCCTTGACCCATAGGGTCTTTTGCAATGACATTGTGAAGCAATGACCTTGACAAAGGTCACAAGGTCAAAGGTCAAGGTCATGTACATATGTGATTCGGGGCACTACTTGAAATTTTTTATGTGTGTTTGCCAACCAACCAACCAATCAATCAATCAATCAATCAATCAATCAATCAATCATGATCATGATCAATCAACCAATAATGATCATGATCAATCAATCAATTAATCAATCAATCATGTTTCCGTCTCATGTGTTAATTATAGGGTTCAAGATCTTCTTCGTTTCTTTTTCGCTGTTTCAATTGACCCTATCCAACGTGTTTAACCAACCAACGAACAAACCAAATAATCAATCAATCAATCAGTCAATCAATCAATCAATCAATCAATCAATCAATCAACCAATCAATCGATCATGATCATGATCAATCAATCATGTTTCCGTCTCATGTGTTTAATAAACGGTCCAAGATCTTTGTTTCTCTTTCGCTGTTTCAATTGACTCTATCCAAAGTGTTTAACCAACCAACCAACCAACCAACCAACCAACTTATCAATCAATCAATCAATCAATCATGATCATGATCATGATCATGATCAATCAATCATGTATCCGTCACATGTGTTTAATAAACGGTCCAAGATCTTCTTTGTTTCTTTTTCGCTGTTTCAATTGACCATATCCAACGTGTTTAACCAACCAACCGACCAACCAACCGACCAACCAACCAACCAACCAACCAACCAACTAATCAATCAATCAATCAATCAATCAATCAATCAATCAAGTAATCAATCAATCATGATCATGATCAATCAATCATGTTTCATGAAAAAATTGAAATTTAATATTGTTCTTGCGTCACTTCTGAAAAAAAATCCACATGTTCTCTGAAACTACAAGTACAATCGATCTCAAAATTTGCAGTCAGCAGGGCATACATGTACTGAAAGTTTATACAAAAACTTTGTGCAGATATCTCTCAAAGCTTTTCCTAGAGAAAAGAAATGGCATTGCCGTAAAAATCGCTTGCTAGGTCCGTAAATCTCAGTAAAAACCTACAATAAAATGTCCGCTCCGAGTTTGAAATATTAATCTGTGTTACAAACAGGTGCTGAAAAATGTACATTATCAGAAAATAATCAATAAATGTGTTTTAAAGTTACACCGGATCAATTAAATCCAAAACATGCACTGCCCGTGAACTGTGATGAAAATGTCAATTTCCTACAATGACAAAAGAAATTACATTGTGTACATTCCATCTCTATAGATGTTGTCTGTTTAACGTCCCCACCTAAAAAGGAATAAAAAGACTATCTTTTCGTTATTATAAACCCGTGTCACGTGATGTGGCGCGCGCGCTGTACCTAAAATAAAAGAAACACTTTCCAAACTAAACATGAAACTTCTCCGGTAACAATAATATAGACCCCCTACAGAAACAAACAAACAAAAAAACAAACAAACACCCCCCCCCCCGCCCCCCAATTCACTTAATTTTAAAGGGGGAAAGACCCCCTACAATTGCTTTTTTAAAGCAATTGATTTATATTGTAAAAAGCCTTTTTAACCATTCTGTTCCTTTAATAAAAAAAATTAAAAAAATCCCCGAGACCCCCTTTTGCCCCCCCCCCCCCCTTTTTTTTTAACCCTTCACTTACAACTGAATGTAGGTTGTGTGCTATCTATCCTATCAACGTAAAACGAACGACAACTCCAGTTTTTTCCATATTATTAGGTCTTTCCACTTTTCTGTGGAAAGCCTATTGTATTTGTTCTGATTATTATTATTATTATTTTTTTTTTTTTTTTCTTCCGCCAAATTTTGTTCTTGCGATAAATGTTTGTTTCGCAATATGTCGCTTAGATTTTTTTCATATTGTATCGTATAGTTTATGCGCTTTTAAATTTCACCCTGCTAAGCCGAACCATTTTCTTTGTAAGAGTTATCTCCCTATTCACTGTTTGTCATGTGTGTGCATCTCCTTCGTAACAAAATAAGAAAGCGACAAAATTCTTTTTTCAAATTGTTTGTTACATCCTCAGGAATTTTTGGCTAATTTGGATCGAAGCGATTCGATGAAATTTTATAGGAGTTATCTACCTTTACGGAATAAATTTGTCGGTATGTTTTTTTAACTCATAAACCGTTAACCGTATAACCCTGGAATGTTTTTATTTGAGTCCCCTGATTCCTAACTAAGAAAATGAGGTCAAGGTCAAAGGTCAAGGTCATATTTTAGATTTTCATATGTCTTTGATTTCCCTATAATTCTTGAATGGTTATAGATACAGAAAATTTAAGCAGTGAAAAATGTTGAGTATTTCAAGGGGCAACTTTGTTACATTATGATTGTATTGGTTTTACCATTATTTAAGGGACATAACCCCCATTGATGGTTTATAAAAAGCCATTATTAGGCAAAACTCTTAAATAAAAAATCCTTGACCCATAGGGTCTTTTGCAATGACATTGTGAAGCAATGACCTTGACAAAGGTCACAAGGTCAAAGGTCAAGGTCATGTACATATGTGATTCGGGGCACTACTTGAAATTTTTTATGTGTGTTTGCCAACCAACCAACCAATCAATCAATCAATCAATCAATCAATCAATCAATCATGATCATGATCAATCAACCAATAATGATCATGATCAATCAATCAATTAATCAATCAATCATGTTTCCGTCTCATGTGTTAATTATAGGGTTCAAGATCTTCTTCGTTTCTTTTTCGCTGTTTCAATTGACCCTATCCAACGTGTTTAACCAACCAACGAACAAACCAAATAATCAATCAATCAATCAGTCAATCAATCAATCAATCAATCAATCAATCAATCAACCAATCAATCGATCATGATCATGATCAATCAATCATGTTTCCGTCTCATGTGTTTAATAAACGGTCCAAGATCTTTGTTTCTCTTTCGCTGTTTCAATTGACTCTATCCAAAGTGTTTAACCAACCAACCAACCAACCAACCAACCAACTTATCAATCAATCAATCAATCAATCATGATCATGATCATGATCATGATCAATCAATCATGTATCCGTCACATGTGTTTAATAAACGGTCCAAGATCTTCTTTGTTTCTTTTTCGCTGTTTCAATTGACCATATCCAACGTGTTTAACCAACCAACCGACCAACCAACCGACCAACCAACCAACCAACCAACCAACCAACTAATCAATCAATCAATCAATCAATCAATCAATCAATCAAGTAATCAATCAATCATGATCATGATCAATCAATCATGTTTCATGAAAAAATTGAAATTTAATATTGTTCTTGCGTCACTTCTGAAAAAAAATCCACATGTTCTCTGAAACTACAAGTACAATCGATCTCAAAATTTGCAGTCAGCAGGGCATACATGTACTGAAAGTTTATACAAAAACTTTGTGCAGATATCTCTCAAAGCTTTTCCTAGAGAAAAGAAATGGCATTGCCGTAAAAATCGCTTGCTAGGTCCGTAAATCTCAGTAAAAACCTACAATAAAATGTCCGCTCCGAGTTTGAAATATTAATCTGTGTTACAAACAGGTGCTGAAAAATGTACATTATCAGAAAATAATCAATAAATGTGTTTTAAAGTTACACCGGATCAATTAAATCCAAAACATGCACTGCCCGTGAACTGTGATGAAAATGTCAATTTCCTACAATGACAAAAGAAATTACATTGTGTACATTCCATCTCTATAGATGTTGTCTGTTTAACGTCCCCACCTAAAAAGGAATAAAAAGACTATCTTTTCGTTATTATAAACCCGTGTCACGTGATGTGGCGCGCGCGCTGTACCTAAAATAAAAGAAACACTTTCCAAACTAAACATGAAACTTCTCCGGTAACAATAATATAGACCCCCTACAGAAACAAACAAACAAAAAAACAAACAAACACCCCCCCCCCCCGCCCCCCAATTCACTTAATTTTAAAGGGGGAAAGACCCCCTACAATTGCTTTTTTAAAGCAATTGATTTATATTGTAAAAAGCCTTTTTAACCATTCTGTTCCTTTAATAAAAAAAATTAAAAAAATCCCCGAGACCCCCTTTTGCCCCCCCCCCCCCTTTTTTTTTAACCCTTCACTTACAACTGAATGTAGGTTGTGTGCTATCTATCCTATCAACGTAAAACGAACGACAACTCCAGTTTTTTCCATATTATTAGGTCTTTCCACTTTTCTGTGGAAAGCCTATTGTATTTGTTCTGATTATTATTATTATTATTTTTTTTTTTTTTTTCTTCCGCCAAATTTTGTTCTTGCGATAAATGTTTGTTTCGCAATATGTCGCTTAGATTTTTTTCATATTGTATCGTATAGTTTATGCGCTTTTAAATTTCACCCTGCTAAGCCGAACCATTTTCTTTGTAAGAGTTATCTCCCTATTCACTGTTTGTCATGTGTGTGCATCTCCTTCGTAACAAAATAAGAAAGCGACAAAATTCTTTTTTCAAATTGTTTGTTACATCCTCAGGAATTTTTGGCTAATTTGGATCGAAGCGATTCGATGAAATTTTATAGGAGTTATCTACCTTTACGGAATAAATTTGTCGGTATGTTTTTTTAACTCATAAACCGTTAACCGTATAACCCTGGAATGTTTTTATTTGAGTCCCCTGATTCCTAACTAAGAAAATGAGGTCAAGGTCAAAGGTCAAGGTCATATTTTAGATTTTCATATGTCTTTGATTTCCCTATAATTCTTGAATGGTTATAGATACAGAAAATTTAAGCAGTGAAAAATGTTGAGTATTTCAAGGGGCAACTTTGTTACATTATGATTGTATTGGTTTTACCATTATTTAAGGGACATAACCCCCATTGATGGTTTATAAAAAGCCATTATTAGGCAAAACTCTTAAATAAAAAATCCTTGACCCATAGGGTCTTTTGCAATGACATTGTGAAGCAATGACCTTGACAAAGGTCACAAGGTCAAAGGTCAAGGTCATGTACATATGTGATTCGGGGCACTACTTGAAATTTTTTATGTGTGTTTGCCAACCAACCAACCAACCAATCAATCAATCAATCAATCAATCAATCAATCAATCATGATCATGATCAATCAACCAATAATGATCATGATCAATCAATCAATTAATCAATCAATCATGTTTCCGTCTCATGTGTTAATTATAGGGTTCAAGATCTTCTTCGTTTCTTTTTCGCTGTTTCAATTGACCCTATCCAACGTGTTTAACCAACCAACGAACAAACCAAATAATCAATCAATCAATCAGTCAATCAATCAATCAATCAATCAATCAATCAATCAACCAATCAATCGATCATGATCATGATCAATCAATCATGTTTCCGTCTCATGTGTTTAATAAACGGTCCAAGATCTTTGTTTCTCTTTCGCTGTTTCAATTGACTCTATCCAAAGTGTTTAACCAACCAACCAACCAACCAACCAACCAACTTATCAATCAATCAATCAATCAATCATGATCATGATCATGATCATGATCAATCAATCATGTATCCGTCACATGTGTTTAATAAACGGTCCAAGATCTTCTTTGTTTCTTTTTCGCTGTTTCAATTGACCATATCCAACGTGTTTAACCAACCAACCGACCAACCAACCGACCAACCAACCAACCAACCAACCAACCAACTAATCAATCAATCAATCAATCAATCAATCAATCAATCAAGTAATCAATCAATCATGATCATGATCAATCAATCATGTTTCATGAAAAAATTGAAATTTAATATTGTTCTTGCGTCACTTCTGAAAAAAAATCCACATGTTCTCTGAAACTACAAGTACAATCGATCTCAAAATTTGCAGTCAGCAGGGCATACATGTACTGAAAGTTTATACAAAAACTTTGTGCAGATATCTCTCAAAGCTTTTCCTAGAGAAAAGAAATGGCATTGCCGTAAAAATCGCTTGCTAGGTCCGTAAATCTCAGTAAAAACCTACAATAAAATGTCCGCTCCGAGTTTGAAATATTAATCTGTGTTACAAACAGGTGCTGAAAAATGTACATTATCAGAAAATAATCAATAAATGTGTTTTAAAGTTACACCGGATCAATTAAATCCAAAACATGCACTGCCCGTGAACTGTGATGAAAATGTCAATTTCCTACAATGACAAAAGAAATTACATTGTGTACATTCCATCTCTATAGATGTTGTCTGTTTAACGTCCCCACCTAAAAAGGAATAAAAAGACTATCTTTTCGTTATTATAAACCCGTGTCACGTGATGTGGCGCGCGCGCTGTACCTAAAATAAAAGAAACACTTTCCAAACTAAACATGAAACTTCTCCGGTAACAATAATATAGACCCCCTACAGAAACAAACAAACAAAAAAACAAACAAACACCCCCCCCCCCCCGCCCCCCAATTCACTTAATTTTAAAGGGGGAAAGACCCCCTACAATTGCTTTTTTAAAGCAATTGATTTATATTGTAAAAAGCCTTTTTAACCATTCTGTTCCTTTAATAAAAAAAATTAAAAAAATCCCGAGACCCCCTTTTGCCCCCCCCCCCCCCTTTTTTTTTAACCCTTCACTTACAACTGAATGTAGGTTGTGTGCTATCTATCCTATCAACGTAAAACGAACGACAACTCCAGTTTTTTCCATATTATTAGGTCTTTCCACTTTTCTGTGGAAAGCCTATTGTATTTGTTCTGATTATTATTATTATTATTTTTTTTTTTTTTTTCTTCCGCCAAATTTTGTTCTTGCGATAAATGTTTGTTTCGCAATATGTCGCTTAGATTTTTTTCATATTGTATCGTATAGTTTATGCGCTTTTAAATTTCACCCTGCTAAGCCGAACCATTTTCTTTGTAAGAGTTATCTCCCTATTCACTGTTTGTCATGTGTGTGCATCTCCTTCGTAACAAAATAAGAAAGCGACAAAATTCTTTTTTCAAATTGTTTGTTACATCCTCAGGAATTTTTGGCTAATTTGGATCGAAGCGATTCGATGAAATTTTATAGGAGTTATCTACCTTTACGGAATAAATTTGTCGGTATGTTTTTTTAACTCATAAACCGTTAACCGTATAACCCTGGAATGTTTTTATTTGAGTCCCCTGATTCCTAACTAAGAAAATGAGGTCAAGGTCAAAGGTCAAGGTCATATTTTAGATTTTCATATGTCTTCTTTGATTTCCCTATAATTCTTGAATGGTTATAGATACAGAAAATTTAAGCAGTGAAAAATGTTGAGTATTTCAAGGGGCAACTTTGTTACATTATGATTGTATTGGTTTTACCATTATTTAAGGGACATAACCCCCATTGATGGTTTATAAAAAGCCATTATTAGGCAAAACTCTTAAATAAAAAATCCTTGACCCATAGGGTCTTTTGCAATGACATTGTGAAGCAATGACCTTGACAAAGGTCACAAGGTCAAAGGTCAAGGTCATGTACATATGTGATTCGGGGCACTACTTGAAATTTTTTATGTGTGTTTGCCAACCAACCAACCAACCAATCAATCAATCAATCAATCAATCAATCAATCAATCATGATCATGATCAATCAACCAATAATGATCATGATCAATCAATCAATTAATCAATCAATCATGTTTCCGTCTCATGTGTTAATTATAGGGTTCAAGATCTTCTTCGTTTCTTTTTCGCTGTTTCAATTGACCCTATCCAACGTGTTTAACCAACCAACGAACAAACCAAATAATCAATCAATCAATCAGTCAATCAATC
>NC_086380.1:42017274-42129401 GCF_036588685.1 Mytilus trossulus | reverse complement strand
AAAAAGACGACATATGTTAAAATAGCGTTTTGTCTGCCGGCCGAAGTTTAGTTATCCATCAATTGGGTCAACTGTTGATATGCCTAGCTGCAATGCTGTTCCGTTGATTTCCGTCATGGTTTTTAAGCTAAAATTCACTCTTAGATCCCCAAGGTTTCCGTGGTGTAGATGGTTATCACATCCGCTTAACACGCGGAAGGTCCTGAGTTTCAATCCTCAGCGGAAACATCTATTTTTGCTGTCTTTAGAATGGCCAATTTGAAATGGCATCAACGTTCTTACAGTTTAATTTCTGTTTTACTTGTTTCAAAATTTCTATATACAATTAGTGTCAAAAGTTGTTCAGCACTGCTGGTTCAAATGGTTCAGCTGTATCAACATGGATTGGTAAAGACCTGAAATAAATGCTTGTATGCCGAATAGTCCGAAATTTTAAACCACTGGGGTGCCTCCGTTAAAAAGTTGTGGAATCTCTGAGAGAACATGAATCGAAATGGTCAGAGTATATATCTTTTTTTTCAAATGACGTAGACAATAAATTTCATACGATATAAAAAATTCGTGCGTCGGCCGGGAGTCGAACCCGGATCGACTGCTTGGAAGGCAACCATGCTAACCGTTACACCACCGACGCCATAAATACACTTGTTTAAATTTTCTTAGATATATATCGCCTTCGAATTCATTACCCATCAATTTATAAAGCTTCCTATATTTGAAGTTTTATATCAAATTGCATCTTAACCTATTGGAGTTAAGTAAGACAAAAAGATATGATTTTTTTCCCCCTCTCTCGTAAATAAAGAAACACTGCATTTTCGAAAGTTCGGCAACTAGTGTAATAAACATTATAGTACTTGATTCCATCTAATCCTAGCAAAAATAACGTGCGTCGGCCGGGAGTCGAACCCGGATCGACTGCTTGGAAGGCAACCATGCTAACCGTTACACCACCGACGCCATGTTACTGATGTGAACGAAATTCTTTCTTATAGCACAGACGAATACAGTCAGTTTATTGAATAACGTGGCAATGCATATATGCAGGCCAGATTAAAAAGAATTCAACTTTAATGATATCGATATATATCTTATAATGTCTAATTCTTATAAATTTTCCCATGCCATGCTGACAAAATATTTACTTCTTTAAATTACTGCCAGATAGTGTGTGCATGATTAGCTGATGTCAATTATTCCGTAATTGATACGGTATAGAAATAATCCAAAGTTTAAACTTAAGAGGTCTTGCAAGTTTAATTCTTTGTCTCACCCTTGTGCAATAATTTAATATCGTACACTAGTTAACTTGTAGGTTATGCTAATTTATAGTGAAATACGAATCAATTACCGAGGGGCGTAATAATCTTCGAACATATGTTACTTTCTCTAAACCACTATTTGAAGAAACTGTTTTCTGGTTGGAAGAATTGGAGATATAGTCTGCTGAACTGAACAAGATAGGCTGAAAAATAAAAGATAATTTGCTTTCGTGAATGTTTGGGTTCTACACTGTATACGAAAACAAAGACCGGTGAATATATGTTTACATGATGACGACACGAACAGAATATAATTGCCCGAGGCGTAATATAAACTTATAAGAAAATGTATGAAATTCATGATTAAAGAAAACATGCACTTCATAAGATGACGATAAAGGTGACGCAGATCCAACTTTTGGATGGCGGAATTGAAAGGATGAAATTTAGCAATTCAAAAAGAATAGGAAAAATATCCAGTAACAGATGGATAAAAAAACGAAAGAAACAAGAGAAAAATAACCTTTGTAGAACCGTGCGGGCCATTGTGCAATCGGTGTAGTCTGTCTGGGAGGAAACAGAAATCTGACTTACCGGCGACCGGAATGTAACATCGAGTCGCAGTCAGGAATCCCTGGACGAAGAATGAGACGAAATCACCCCAGTAACGACAACGTGTCATAATTAAAGCAGGATAGAGACGCCGAAGCACGTTACGTCTTTTTTCAATTTTTCAATACGAAATCCACCGAAGCCAAAAAGATCAACACGATCAAGACCCTTAAAATACTAGTGAGCGCTCTATGGTAGGACATAATACCAGTTGGATGAATATACTGGGCATAGTGTGAGACTCCCTTTTAAGTTGTATCACGAGTAATGTCTATAGCCCATTCAGCAGGCTAACAATGATGAGGACGGGAAGACCAGATTGGTAACGATATTACGCTTTGAATAGGCTGCCTATATTTTTGTGCGTCCATAATTCTCCCAAATTTTGGCCTAACATTTTTGGTAGTCCAGTTTCGCGATTTGATATTTAATGAGCGGATCCTTTTGCAATGCCAAAAATTAGGGGCTCGTCCGGGAGTCGAACCCGGGACCTCTCGCACCCGAAGCGAGAATCATACCACTAGACCAACGAGCCTGACACTGCTAATTGCAATTAAATAGATTATAAAATAATTTCATGTCACATATCAAGACAGTGAACAAGTATTCCAATCTCTAGAATATTTTATGTTCATTGACAAATTGTAGCTTTCGATTGCAAATTACGTTCCGTTTCTATGAGAAAGAAATAACTAAAAACTTAAAGTTTACACTCCGTGTGGGATCGATTTGACATTTCGAATACAAATAAAAAGACGACATATGTTAAAATAGCGTTTTGTCTGCCGGCCGAAGTTTAGTTATCCATCAATTGGGTCAACTGTTGATATGCCTGAGCTGCAATGCTGTTCCGTTGATTTCCGTCATGGTTTTAAGCTAAAATTCACTCTTAGATCCCCAAGGTTTCCGTGGTGTAGTGGTTATCACATCCGCTTAACACGCGGAAGGTCCTGAGTTCAATCCTCAGCGGAAACATCTATTTTTGCTGTCTTTAAGAATGGCCAATTTGAAATGGCATCAACGTTCTTACAGTTTAATTTCTGTTTTACTTGTTTCAAAATTTCTATATACAATTAGTGTCAAAAGTTGTTCAGCACTGCTGGTTCAAATGGTTCAGCTGTATCAACATGGATTGGTAAAGACCTGAAATAAATGCTTGTATGCCGAATAGTCCGAAATTTTAAACCACTGGGGTGCCTCCGTTAAAAAGTTGTGGAATCTCTGAGAGAACATGAATCGAAATGGTCAGAGTATATATCTTTTTTTTCAAATGACGTAGACAATAAATTTCATACGATATAAAAAATTCGTGCGTCGGCCGGGAGTCGAACCCGGATCGACTGCTTGGAAGGCAACCATGCTAACCGTTACACCACCGACGCCATAAATACACTTGTTTAAATTTTCTTAGATATATATCGCCTTCGAATTCATTACCCATCAATTTATAAAGCTTCCTATATTTGAAGTTTTATATCAAATTGCATCTTAACCTATTGGAGTTAAGTAAGACAAAAAGATATGATTTTTTTCCCCCTCTCTCGTAAATAAAGAAACACTGCATTTTCGAAAGTTCGGCAACTAGTGTAATAAACATTATAGTACTTGATTCCATCTAATCCTAGCAAAAATAACGTGCGTCGGCCGGGAGTCGAACCCGGATCGACTGCTTGGAAGGCAACCATGCTAACCGTTACACCACCGACGCCATGTTACTGATGTGAACGAAATTCTTTCTTATAGCACAGACGAATACAGTCAGTTTATTGAATAACGTGGCAATGCATATATGCAGGCCAGATTAAAAAGAATTACAACTTTAATGATATCGATATATATCTTATAATGTCTAATTCTTATAAATTTTCCCATGCCATGCTGACAAAATATTTACTTCTTTAAATTACTGCCAGATAGTGTGTGCATGATTAGCTGATGTCAATTATTCCGTAATTGATACGGTATAGAAATAATCCAAAGTTTAAACTTTAAGAGGTCTTGCAAGTTTAATTCTTTGTCTCACCCTTGTGCAATAATTTAATATCGTACACTAGTTAACTTGTAGGTTATGCTAATTTATAGTGGAAATACGAATCAATTACCGAGGGGCGTAATTAATCTTCGAACATATGTTACTTTCTCTAAACCACTATTTGAAGAAACTGTTTTCTGGTTGGAAGAATTGGAGATATAGTCTGCTGAACTGAACAAGATAGGCTGAAAAATAAAAGATAATTTGCTTTCGTGAATGTTTGGGTTCTACACTGTATACGAAACAAAGACCGGTGAATATATGTTTACATGATGACGACACGAACAGAATATAATTGCCCGAGGCGTAATATAAACTTATAAGAAAATGTATGAAATTCATGATTAAAGAAAACATGCACTTCATAAGATGACGATAAAGGTGACGCAGATCCAACTTTTGGATGGCGGAATTGAAAGGATGAAATTTAGCAATTCAAAAAGAATAGGAAAAATATCCAGTAACAGATGGATAAAAAAACGAAAGAAACAAGAGAAAAATAACCTTTGTAGAACCGTGCGGGCCATTGTGCAATCGGTGTAGTCTGTCTGGGAGGAAACAGAAATCTGACTTACCGGCGACCGGAATGTTAACATCGAGTCGCAGTCAGGAATCCCTGGACGAAGAATGAGACGAAATCACCCCAGTAACGACAACGTGTCATAATTAAAGCAGGATAGAGACGGCCGAAGCACGTTACGTCTTTTTTCAATTTTTCAATACGAAATCCACCGAAGCCAAAAAGATCAACACGATCAAGACCCTTAAAATACTAGTGAGCGCTCTATGGTAGGACATAATACCAGTTGGATGAATATACTGGGCATAGTGTGAGACTCCCTTTTAAGTTGTATCACGAGTAATGTCTATAGCCCATTCAGCAGGCTAACAATGATGAGGACGGGAAGACCAGATTGGTAACGATATTACGCTTTGAATAGGCTGCCTATATTTTTGTGCGTCCATAATTCTCCAAATTTTGGCCTAACATTTTTGGTAGTCCAGTTTCGCGATTTGATATTTAATGAGCGGATCCTTTTGCAATGCCAAAAATTAGGGCTCGTCCGGGAGTCGAACCCGGGACCTCTCGCACCCGAAGCGAGAATCATACCACTAGACCAACGAGCCTGACACTGCTAATTGCAATTAAATAGATTATAAATAATTTCATGTCACATATCAAGACAGTGAACAAGTATTCCAATCTCTAGAATATTTTATGTTCATTGACAAATTGTAGCTTTCGATTGCAAATTACGTTCCGTTTCTATGAGAAAGAAATAACTAAAAACTTAAAGTTTACACTCCGTGTGGGATCGATTTGACATTTCGAATACAAATAAAAAGACGACATATGTTAAAATAGCGTTTTGTCTGCCGGCCGAAGTTTAGTTATCCATCAATTGGGTCAACTGTTGATATGCCTGAGCTGCAATGCTGTTCCGTTGATTTCCGTCATGGTTTTAAGCTAAAATTCACTCTTAGATCCCCAAGGTTTCCGTGGTGTAGTGGTTATCACATCCGCTTAACACGCGGAAGGTCCTGAGTTCAATCCTCAGCGGAAACATCTATTTTTGCTGTCTTTAAGAATGGCCAATTTGAAATGGCATCAACGTTCTTACAGTTTAATTTCTGTTTTACTTGTTTCAAAATTTCTATATACAATTAGTGTCAAAAGTTGTTCAGCACTGCTGGTTCAAATGGTTCAGCTGTATCAACATGGATTGGTAAAGACCTGAAATAAATGCTTGTATGCCGAATAGTCCGAAATTTTAAACCACTGGGGTGCCTCCGTTAAAAAGTTGTGGAATCTCTGAGAGAACATGAATCGAAATGGTCAGAGTATATATCTTTTTTTTCAAATGACGTAGACAATAAATTTCATACGATATAAAAAATTCGTGCGTCGGCCGGGAGTCGAACCCGGATCGACTGCTTGGAAGGCAACCATGCTAACCGTTACACCACCGACGCCATAAATACACTTGTTTAAATTTTCTTAGATATATATCGCCTTCGAATTCATTACCCATCAATTTATAAAGCTTCCTATATTTGAAGTTTTATATCAAATTGCATCTTAACCTATTGGAGTTAAGTAAGACAAAAAGATATGATTTTTTTCCCCCTCTCTCGTAAATAAAGAAACACTGCATTTTCGAAAGTTCGGCAACTAGTGTAATAAACATTATAGTACTTGATTCCATCTAATCCTAGCAAAAATAACGTGCGTCGGCCGGGAGTCGAACCCGGATCGACTGCTTGGAAGGCAACCATGCTAACCGTTACACCACCGACGCCATGTTACTGATGTGAACGAAATTCTTTCTTATAGCACAGACGAATACAGTCAGTTTATTGAATAACGTGGCAATGCATATATGCAGGCCAGATTAAAAAGAATTACAACTTTAATGATATCGATATATATCTTATAATGTCTAATTCTTATAAATTTTCCCATGCCATGCTGACAAAATATTTACTTCTTTAAATTACTGCCAGATAGTGTGTGCATGATTAGCTGATGTCAATTATTCCGTAATTGATACGGTATAGAAATAATCCAAAGTTTAAACTTTAAGAGGTCTTGCAAGTTTAATTCTTTGTCTCACCCTTGTGCAATAATTTAATATCGTACACTAGTTAACTTGTAGGTTATGCTAATTTATAGTGGAAATACGAATCAATTACCGAGGGGCGTAATTAATCTTCGAACATATGTTACTTTCTCTAAACCACTATTTGAAGAAACTGTTTTCTGGTTGGAAGAATTGGAGATATAGTCTGCTGAACTGAACAAGATAGGCTGAAAAATAAAAGATAATTTGCTTTCGTGAATGTTTGGGTTCTACACTGTATACGAAACAAAGACCGGTGAATATATGTTTACATGATGACGACACGAACAGAATATAATTGCCCGAGGCGTAATATAAACTTATAAGAAAATGTATGAAATTCATGATTAAAGAAAACATGCACTTCATAAGATGACGATAAAGGTGACGCAGATCCAACTTTTGGATGGCGGAATTGAAAGGATGAAATTTAGCAATTCAAAAAGAATAGGAAAAATATCCAGTAACAGATGGATAAAAAAACGAAAGAAACAAGAGAAAAATAACCTTTGTAGAACCGTGCGGGCCATTGTGCAATCGGTGTAGTCTGTCTGGGAGGAAACAGAAATCTGACTTACCGGCGACCGGAATGTTAACATCGAGTCGCAGTCAGGAATCCCTGGACGAAGAATGAGACGAAATCACCCCAGTAACGACAACGTGTCATAATTAAAGCAGGATAGAGACGGCCGAAGCACGTTACGTCTTTTTTCAATTTTTCAATACGAAATCCACCGAAGCCAAAAAGATCAACACGATCAAGACCCTTAAAATACTAGTGAGCGCTCTATGGTAGGACATAATACCAGTTGGATGAATATACTGGGCATAGTGTGAGACTCCCTTTTAAGTTGTATCACGAGTAATGTCTATAGCCCATTCAGCAGGCTAACAATGATGAGGACGGGAAGACCAGATTGGTAACGATATTACGCTTTGAATAGGCTGCCTATATTTTTGTGCGTCCATAATTCTCCAAATTTTGGCCTAACATTTTTGGTAGTCCAGTTTCGCGATTTGATATTTAATGAGCGGATCCTTTTGCAATGCCAAAAATTAGGGCTCGTCCGGGAGTCGAACCCGGGACCTCTCGCACCCGAAGCGAGAATCATACCACTAGACCAACGAGCCTGACACTGCTAATTGCAATTAAATAGATTATAAATAATTTCATGTCACATATCAAGACAGTGAACAAGTATTCCAATCTCTAGAATATTTTATGTTCATTGACAAATTGTAGCTTTCGATTGCAAATTACGTTCCGTTTCTATGAGAAAGAAATAACTAAAAACTTAAAGTTTACACTCCGTGTGGGATCGATTTGACATTTCGAATACAAATAAAAAGACGACATATGTTAAAATAGCGTTTTGTCTGCCGGCCGAAGTTTAGTTATCCATCAATTGGGTCAACTGTTGATATGCCTGAGCTGCAATGCTGTTCCGTTGATTTCCGTCATGGTTTTAAGCTAAAATTCACTCTTAGATCCCCAAGGTTTCCGTGGTGTAGTGGTTATCACATCCGCTTAACACGCGGAAGGTCCTGAGTTCAATCCTCAGCGGAAACATCTATTTTTGCTGTCTTTAAGAATGGCCAATTTGAAATGGCATCAACGTTCTTACAGTTTAATTTCTGTTTTACTTGTTTCAAAATTTCTATATACAATTAGTGTCAAAAGTTGTTCAGCACTGCTGGTTCAAATGGTTCAGCTGTATCAACATGGATTGGTAAAGACCTGAAATAAATGCTTGTATGCCGAATAGTCCGAAATTTTAAACCACTGGGGTGCCTCCGTTAAAAAGTTGTGGAATCTCTGAGAGAACATGAATCGAAATGGTCAGAGTATATATCTTTTTTTTCAAATGACGTAGACAATAAATTTCATACGATATAAAAAATTCGTGCGTCGGCCGGGAGTCGAACCCGGATCGACTGCTTGGAAGGCAACCATGCTAACCGTTACACCACCGACGCCATAAATACACTTGTTTAAATTTTCTTAGATATATATCGCCTTCGAATTCATTACCCATCAATTTATAAAGCTTCCTATATTTGAAGTTTTATATCAAATTGCATCTTAACCTATTGGAGTTAAGTAAGACAAAAAGATATGATTTTTTTCCCCCTCTCTCGTAAATAAAGAAACACTGCATTTTCGAAAGTTCGGCAACTAGTGTAATAAACATTATAGTACTTGATTCCATCTAATCCTAGCAAAAATAACGTGCGTCGGCCGGGAGTCGAACCCGGATCGACTGCTTGGAAGGCAACCATGCTAACCGTTACACCACCGACGCCATGTTACTGATGTGAACGAAATTCTTTCTTATAGCACAGACGAATACAGTCAGTTTATTGAATAACGTGGCAATGCATATATGCAGGCCAGATTAAAAAGAATTACAACTTTAATGATATCGATATATATCTTATAATGTCTAATTCTTATAAATTTTCCCATGCCATGCTGACAAAATATTTACTTCTTTAAATTACTGCCAGATAGTGTGTGCATGATTAGCTGATGTCAATTATTCCGTAATTGATACGGTATAGAAATAATCCAAAGTTTAAACTTTAAGAGGTCTTGCAAGTTTAATTCTTTGTCTCACCCTTGTGCAATAATTTAATATCGTACACTAGTTAACTTGTAGGTTATGCTAATTTATAGTGGAAATACGAATCAATTACCGAGGGGCGTAATTAATCTTCGAACATATGTTACTTTCTCTAAACCACTATTTGAAGAAACTGTTTTCTGGTTGGAAGAATTGGAGATATAGTCTGCTGAACTGAACAAGATAGGCTGAAAAATAAAAGATAATTTGCTTTCGTGAATGTTTGGGTTCTACACTGTATACGAAACAAAGACCGGTGAATATATGTTTACATGATGACGACACGAACAGAATATAATTGCCCGAGGCGTAATATAAACTTATAAGAAAATGTATGAAATTCATGATTAAAGAAAACATGCACTTCATAAGATGACGATAAAGGTGACGCAGATCCAACTTTTGGATGGCGGAATTGAAAGGATGAAATTTAGCAATTCAAAAAGAATAGGAAAAATATCCAGTAACAGATGGATAAAAAAACGAAAGAAACAAGAGAAAAATAACCTTTGTAGAACCGTGCGGGCCATTGTGCAATCGGTGTAGTCTGTCTGGGAGGAAACAGAAATCTGACTTACCGGCGACCGGAATGTTAACATCGAGTCGCAGTCAGGAATCCCTGGACGAAGAATGAGACGAAATCACCCCAGTAACGACAACGTGTCATAATTAAAGCAGGATAGAGACGGCCGAAGCACGTTACGTCTTTTTTCAATTTTTCAATACGAAATCCACCGAAGCCAAAAAGATCAACACGATCAAGACCCTTAAAATACTAGTGAGCGCTCTATGGTAGGACATAATACCAGTTGGATGAATATACTGGGCATAGTGTGAGACTCCCTTTTAAGTTGTATCACGAGTAATGTCTATAGCCCATTCAGCAGGCTAACAATGATGAGGACGGGAAGACCAGATTGGTAACGATATTACGCTTTGAATAGGCTGCCTATATTTTTGTGCGTCCATAATTCTCCAAATTTTGGCCTAACATTTTTGGTAGTCCAGTTTCGCGATTTGATATTTAATGAGCGGATCCTTTTGCAATGCCAAAAATTAGGGCTCGTCCGGGAGTCGAACCCGGGACCTCTCGCACCCGAAGCGAGAATCATACCACTAGACCAACGAGCCTGACACTGCTAATTGCAATTAAATAGATTATAAATAATTTCATGTCACATATCAAGACAGTGAACAAGTATTCCAATCTCTAGAATATTTTATGTTCATTGACAAATTGTAGCTTTCGATTGCAAATTACGTTCCGTTTCTATGAGAAAGAAATAACTAAAAACTTAAAGTTTACACTCCGTGTGGGATCGATTTGACATTTCGAATACAAATAAAAAGACGACATATGTTAAAATAGCGTTTTGTCTGCCGGCCGAAGTTTAGTTATCCATCAATTGGGTCAACTGTTGATATGCCTGAGCTGCAATGCTGTTCCGTTGATTTCCGTCATGGTTTTAAGCTAAAATTCACTCTTAGATCCCCAAGGTTTCCGTGGTGTAGTGGTTATCACATCCGCTTAACACGCGGAAGGTCCTGAGTTCAATCCTCAGCGGAAACATCTATTTTTGCTGTCTTTAAGAATGGCCAATTTGAAATGGCATCAACGTTCTTACAGTTTAATTTCTGTTTTACTTGTTTCAAAATTTCTATATACAATTAGTGTCAAAAGTTGTTCAGCACTGCTGGTTCAAATGGTTCAGCTGTATCAACATGGATTGGTAAAGACCTGAAATAAATGCTTGTATGCCGAATAGTCCGAAATTTTAAACCACTGGGGTGCCTCCGTTAAAAAGTTGTGGAATCTCTGAGAGAACATGAATCGAAATGGTCAGAGTATATATCTTTTTTTTCAAATGACGTAGACAATAAATTTCATACGATATAAAAAATTCGTGCGTCGGCCGGGAGTCGAACCCGGATCGACTGCTTGGAAGGCAACCATGCTAACCGTTACACCACCGACGCCATAAATACACTTGTTTAAATTTTCTTAGATATATATCGCCTTCGAATTCATTACCCATCAATTTATAAAGCTTCCTATATTTGAAGTTTTATATCAAATTGCATCTTAACCTATTGGAGTTAAGTAAGACAAAAAGATATGATTTTTTTCCCCCTCTCTCGTAAATAAAGAAACACTGCATTTTCGAAAGTTCGGCAACTAGTGTAATAAACATTATAGTACTTGATTCCATCTAATCCTAGCAAAAATAACGTGCGTCGGCCGGGAGTCGAACCCGGATCGACTGCTTGGAAGGCAACCATGCTAACCGTTACACCACCGACGCCATGTTACTGATGTGAACGAAATTCTTTCTTATAGCACAGACGAATACAGTCAGTTTATTGAATAACGTGGCAATGCATATATGCAGGCCAGATTAAAAAGAATTACAACTTTAATGATATCGATATATATCTTATAATGTCTAATTCTTATAAATTTTCCCATGCCATGCTGACAAAATATTTACTTCTTTAAATTACTGCCAGATAGTGTGTGCATGATTAGCTGATGTCAATTATTCCGTAATTGATACGGTATAGAAATAATCCAAAGTTTAAACTTTAAGAGGTCTTGCAAGTTTAATTCTTTGTCTCACCCTTGTGCAATAATTTAATATCGTACACTAGTTAACTTGTAGGTTATGCTAATTTATAGTGGAAATACGAATCAATTACCGAGGGGCGTAATTAATCTTCGAACATATGTTACTTTCTCTAAACCACTATTTGAAGAAACTGTTTTCTGGTTGGAAGAATTGGAGATATAGTCTGCTGAACTGAACAAGATAGGCTGAAAAATAAAAGATAATTTGCTTTCGTGAATGTTTGGGTTCTACACTGTATACGAAACAAAGACCGGTGAATATATGTTTACATGATGACGACACGAACAGAATATAATTGCCCGAGGCGTAATATAAACTTATAAGAAAATGTATGAAATTCATGATTAAAGAAAACATGCACTTCATAAGATGACGATAAAGGTGACGCAGATCCAACTTTTGGATGGCGGAATTGAAAGGATGAAATTTAGCAATTCAAAAAGAATAGGAAAAATATCCAGTAACAGATGGATAAAAAAACGAAAGAAACAAGAGAAAAATAACCTTTGTAGAACCGTGCGGGCCATTGTGCAATCGGTGTAGTCTGTCTGGGAGGAAACAGAAATCTGACTTACCGGCGACCGGAATGTTAACATCGAGTCGCAGTCAGGAATCCCTGGACGAAGAATGAGACGAAATCACCCCAGTAACGACAACGTGTCATAATTAAAGCAGGATAGAGACGGCCGAAGCACGTTACGTCTTTTTTCAATTTTTCAATACGAAATCCACCGAAGCCAAAAAGATCAACACGATCAAGACCCTTAAAATACTAGTGAGCGCTCTATGGTAGGACATAATACCAGTTGGATGAATATACTGGGCATAGTGTGAGACTCCCTTTTAAGTTGTATCACGAGTAATGTCTATAGCCCATTCAGCAGGCTAACAATGATGAGGACGGGAAGACCAGATTGGTAACGATATTACGCTTTGAATAGGCTGCCTATATTATTGTGCGTCCATAATTCTCCAAATTTTGGCCTAACATTTTTGGTAGTCCAGTTTCGCGATTTGATATTTAATGAGCGGATCCTTTTGCAATGCCAAAAATTAGGGCTCGTCCGGGAGTCGAACCCGGGACCTCTCGCACCCGAAGCGAGAATCATACCACTAGACCAACGAGCCTGACACTGCTAATTGCAATTAAATAGATTATAAATAATTTCATGTCACATATCAAGACAGTGAACAAGTATTCCAATCTCTAGAATATTTTATGTTCATTGACAAATTGTAGCTTTCGATTGCAAATTACGTTCCGTTTCTATGAGAAAGAAATAACTAAAAACTTAAAGTTTACACTCCGTGTGGGATCGATTTGACATTTCGAATACAAATAAAAAGACGACATATGTTAAAATAGCGTTTTGTCTGCCGGCCGAAGTTTAGTTATCCATCAATTGGGTAAACTGTTGATATGCCTGAGCTGCAATGCTGTTCCGTTGATTTCCGTCATGGTTTTAAGCTAAAATTCACTCTTAGATCCCCAAGGTTTCCGTGGTGTAGTGGTTATCACATCCGCTTAACACGCGGAAGGTCCTGAGTTCAATCCTCAGCGGAAACATCTATTTTTGCTGTCTTTAAGAATGGCCAATTTGAAATGGCATCAACGTTCTTACAGTTTAATTTCTGTTTTACTTGTTTCAAAATTTCTATATACAATTAGTGTCAAAAGTTGTTCAGCACTGCTGGTTCAAATGGTTCAGCTGTATCAACATGGATTGGTAAAGACCTGAAATAAATGCTTGTATGCCGAATAGTCCGAAATTTTAAACCACTGGGGTGCCTCCGTTAAAAAGTTGTGGAATCTCTGAGAGAACATGAATCGAAATGGTCAGAGTATATATCTTTTTTTTCAAATGACGTAGACAATAAATTTCATACGATATAAAAAATTCGTGCGTCGGCCGGGAGTCGAACCCGGATCGACTGCTTGGAAGGCAACCATGCTAACCGTTACACCACCGACGCCATAAATACACTTGTTTAAATTTTCTTAGATATATATCGCCTTCGAATTCATTACCCATCAATTTATAAAGCTTCCTATATTTGAAGTTTTATATCAAATTGCATCTTAACCTATTGGAGTTAAGTAAGACAAAAAGATATGATTTTTTTCCCCCTCTCTCGTAAATAAAGAAACACTGCATTTTCGAAAGTTCATATGATTTTTTTCCCCCTCTCTCGTAAATAAAGAAACACTGCATTTTCGAAAGTTCGGCAACTAGTGTAATAAACATTATAGTACTTGATTCCATCTAATCCTAGCAAAAATAACGTGCGTCGGCCGGGAGTCGAACCCGGATCGACTGCTTGGAAGGCAACCATGCTAACCGTTACACCACCGACGCCATGTTACTGATGTGAACGAAATTCTTTCTTATAGCACAGACGAATACAGTCAGTTTATTGAATAACGTGGCAATGCATATATGCAGGCCAGATTAAAAAGAATTACAACTTTAATGATATCGATATATATCTTATAATGTCTAATTCTTATAAATTTTCCCATGCCATGCTGACAAAATATTTACTTCTTTAAATTACTGCCAGATAGTGTGTGCATGATTAGCTGATGTCAATTATTCCGTAATTGATACGGTATAGAAATAATCCAAAGTTTAAACTTTAAGAGGTCTTGCAAGTTTAATTCTTTGTCTCACCCTTGTGCAATAATTTAATATCGTACACTAGTTAACTTGTAGGTTATGCTAATTTATAGTGGAAATACGAATCAATTACCGAGGGGCGTAATTAATCTTCGAACATATGTTACTTTCTCTAAACCACTATTTGAAGAAACTGTTTTCTGGTTGGAAGAATTGGAGATATAGTCTGCTGAACTGAACAAGATAGGCTGAAAAATAAAAGATAATTTGCTTTCGTGAATGTTTGGGTTCTACACTGTATACGAAACAAAGACCGGTGAATATATGTTTACATGATGACGACACGAACAGAATATAATTGCCCGAGGCGTAATATAAACTTATAAGAAAATGTATGAAATTCATGATTAAAGAAAACATGCACTTCATAAGATGACGATAAAGGTGACGCAGATCCAACTTTTGGATGGCGGAATTGAAAGGATGAAATTTAGCAATTCAAAAAGAATAGGAAAAATATCCAGTAACAGATGGATAAAAAAACGAAAGAAACAAGAGAAAAATAACCTTTGTAGAACCGTGCGGGCCATTGTGCAATCGGTGTAGTCTGTCTGGGAGGAAACAGAAATCTGACTTACCGGCGACCGGAATGTTAACATCGAGTCGCAGTCAGGAATCCCTGGACGAAGAATGAGACGAAATCACCCCAGTAACTACAACGTGTCATAATTAAAGCAGGATAGAGACGGCCGAAGCACGTTACGTCTTTTTTCAATTTTTCAATACGAAATCCACCGAAGCCAAAAAGATCAACACGATCAAGACCCTTAAAATACTAGTGAGCGCTCTATGGTAGGACATAATACCAGTTGGATGAATATACTGGGCATAGTGTGAGACTCCCTTTTAAGTTGTATCACGAGTAATGTCTATAGCCCATTCAGCAGGCTAACAATGATGAGGACGGGAAGACCAGATTGGTAACGATATTACGCTTTGAATAGGCTGCCTATATTTTTGTGCGTCCATAATTCTCCAAATTTTGGCCTAACATTTTTGGTAGTCCAGTTTCGCGATTTGATATTTAATGAGCGGATCCTTTTGCAATGCCAAAAATTAGGGCTCGTCCGGGAGTCGAACCCGGGACCTCTCGCACCCGAAGCGAGAATCATACCACTAGACCAACGAGCCTGACACTGCTAATTGCAATTAAATAGATTATAAATAATTTCATGTCACATATCAAGACAGTGAACAAGTATTCCAATCTCTAGAATATTTTATGTTCATTGACAAATTGTAGCTTTCGATTGCAAATTACGTTCCGTTTCTATGAGAAAGAAATAACTAAAAACTTAAAGTTTACACTCCGTGTGGGATCGATTTGACATTTCGAATACAAATAAAAAGACGACATATGTTAAAATAGCGTTTTGTCTGCCGGCCGAAGTTTAGTTATCCATCAATTGGGTCAACTGTTGATATGCCTGAGCTGCAATGCTGTTCCGTTGATTTCCGTCATGGTTTTAAGCTAAAATTCACTCTTAGATCCCCAAGGTTTCCGTGGTGTAGTGGTTATCACATCCGCTTAACACGCGGAAGGTCCTGAGTTCAATCCTCAGCGGAAACATCTATTTTTGCTGTCTTTAAGAATGGCCAATTTGAAATGGCATCAACGTTCTTACAGTTTAATTTCTGTTTTACTTGTTTCAAAATTTCTATATACAATTAGTGTCAAAAGTTGTTCAGCACTGCTGGTTCAAATGGTTCAGCTGTATCAACATGGATTGGTAAAGACCTGAAATAAATGCTTGTATGCCGAATAGTCCGAAATTTTAAACCACTGGGGTGCCTCCGTTAAAAAGTTGTGGAATCTCTGAGAGAACATGAATCGAAATGGTCAGAGTATATATCTTTTTTTTCAAATGACGTAGACAATAAATTTCATACGATATAAAAAATTCGTGCGTCGGCCGGGAGTCGAACCCGGATCGACTGCTTGGAAGGCAACCATGCTAACCGTTACACCACCGACGCCATAAATACACTTGTTTAAATTTTCTTAGATATATATCGCCTTCGAATTCATTACCCATCAATTTATAAAGCTTCCTATATTTGAAGTTTTATATCAAATTGCATCTTAACCTATTGGAGTTAAGTAAGACAAAAAGATATGATTTTTTTCCCCCTCTCTCGTAAATAAAGAAACACTGCATTTTCGAAAGTTCGGCAACTAGTGTAATAAACATTATAGTACTTGATTCCATCTAATCCTAGCAAAAATAACGTGCGTCGGCCGGGAGTCGAACCCGGATCGACTGCTTGGAAGGCAACCATGCTAACCGTTACACCACCGACGCCATGTTACTGATGTGAACGAAATTCTTTCTTATAGCACAGACGAATACAGTCAGTTTATTGAATAACGTGGCAATGCATATATGCAGGCCAGATTAAAAAGAATTACAACTTTAATGATATCGATATATATCTTATAATGTCTAATTCTTATAAATTTTCCCATGCCATGCTGACAAAATATTTACTTCTTTAAATTACTGCCAGATAGTGTGTGCATGATTAGCTGATGTCAATTATTCCGTAATTGATACGGTATAGAAATAATCCAAAGTTTAAACTTTAAGAGGTCTTGCAAGTTTAATTCTTTGTCTCACCCTTGTGCAATAATTTAATATCGTACACTAGTTAACTTGTAGGTTATGCTAATTTATAGTGGAAATACGAATCAATTACCGAGGGGCGTAATTAATCTTCGAACATATGTTACTTTCTCTAAACCACTATTTGAAGAAACTGTTTTCTGGTTGGAAGAATTGGAGATATAGTCTGCTGAACTGAACAAGATAGGCTGAAAAATAAAAGATAATTTGCTTTCGTGAATGTTTGGGTTCTACACTGTATACGAAACAAAGACCGGTGAATATATGTTTACATGATGACGACACGAACAGAATATAATTGCCCGAGGCGTAATATAAACTTATAAGAAAATGTATGAAATTCATGATTAAAGAAAACATGCACTTCATAAGATGACGATAAAGGTGACGCAGATCCAACTTTTGGATGGCGGAATTGAAAGGATGAAATTTAGCAATTCAAAAAGAATAGGAAAAATATCCAGTAACAGATGGATAAAAAAACGAAAGAAACAAGAGAAAAATAACCTTTGTAGAACCGTGCGGGCCATTGTGCAATCGGTGTAGTCTGTCTGGGAGGAAACAGAAATCTGACTTACCGGCGACCGGAATGTTAACATCGAGTCGCAGTCAGGAATCCCTGGACGAAGAATGAGACGAAATCACCCCAGTAACGACAACGTGTCATAATTAAAGCAGGATAGAGACGGCCGAAGCACGTTACGTCTTTTTTCAATTTTTCAATACGAAATCCACCGAAGCCAAAAAGATCAACACGATCAAGACCCTTAAAATACTAGTGAGCGCTCTATGGTAGGACATAATACCAGTTGGATGAATATACTGGGCATAGTGTGAGACTCCCTTTTAAGTTGTATCACGAGTAATGTCTATAGCCCATTCAGCAGGCTAACAATGATGAGGACGGGAAGACCAGATTGGTAACGATATTACGCTTTGAATAGGCTGCCTATATTTTTGTGCGTCCATAATTCTCCAAATTTTGGCCTAACATTTTTGGTAGTCCAGTTTCGCGATTTGATATTTAATGAGCGGATCCTTTTGCAATGCCAAAAATTAGGGCTCGTCCGGGAGTCGAACCCGGGACCTCTCGCACCCGAAGCGAGAATCATACCACTAGACCAACGAGCCTGACACTGCTAATTGCAATTAAATAGATTATAAATAATTTCATGTCACATATCAAGACAGTGAACAAGTATTCCAATCTCTAGAATATTTTATGTTCATTGACAAATTGTAGCTTTCGATTGCAAATTACGTTCCGTTTCTATGAGAAAGAAATAACTAAAAACTTAAAGTTTACACTCCGTGTGGGATCGATTTGACATTTCGAATACAAATAAAAAGACGACATATGTTAAAATAGCGTTTTGTCTGCCGGCCGAAGTTTAGTTATCCATCAATTGGGTCAACTGTTGATATGCCTGAGCTGCAATGCTGTTCCGTTGATTTCCGTCATGGTTTTAAGCTAAAATTCACTCTTAGATCCCCAAGGTTTCCGTGGTGTAGTGGTTATCACATCCGCTTAACACGCGGAAGGTCCTGAGTTCAATCCTCAGCGGAAACATCTATTTTTGCTGTCTTTAAGAATGGCCAATTTGAAATGGCATCAACGTTCTTACAGTTTAATTTCTGTTTTACTTGTTTCAAAATTTCTATATACAATTAGTGTCAAAAGTTGTTCAGCACTGCTGGTTCAAATGGTTCAGCTGTATCAACATGGATTGGTAAAGACCTGAAATAAATGCTTGTATGCCGAATAGTCCGAAATTTTAAACCACTGGGGTGCCTCCGTTAAAAAGTTGTGGAATCTCTGAGAGAACATGAATCGAAATGGTCAGAGTATATATCTTTTTTTTCAAATGACGTAGACAATAAATTTCATACGATATAAAAAATTCGTGCGTCGGCCGGGAGTCGAACCCGGATCGACTGCTTGGAAGGCAACCATGCTAACCGTTACACCACCGACGCCATAAATACACTTGTTTAAATTTTCTTAGATATATATCGCCTTCGAATTCATTACCCATCAATTTATAAAGCTTCCTATATTTGAAGTTTTATATCAAATTGCATCTTAACCTATTGGAGTTAAGTAAGACAAAAAGATATGATTTTTTTCCCCCTCTCTCGTAAATAAAGAAACACTGCATTTTCGAAAGTTCGGCAACTAGTGTAATAAACATTATAGTACTTGATTCCATCTAATCCTAGCAAAAATAACGTGCGTCGGCCGGGAGTCGAACCCGGATCGACTGCTTGGAAGGCAACCATGCTAACCGTTACACCACCGACGCCATGTTACTGATGTGAACGAAATTCTTTCTTATAGCACAGACGAATACAGTCAGTTTATTGAATAACGTGGCAATGCATATATGCAGGCCAGATTAAAAAGAATTACAACTTTAATGATATCGATATATATCTTATAATGTCTAATTCTTATAAATTTTCCCATGCCATGCTGACAAAATATTTACTTCTTTAAATTACTGCCAGATAGTGTGTGCATGATTAGCTGATGTCAATTATTCCGTAATTGATACGGTATAGAAATAATCCAAAGTTTAAACTTTAAGAGGTCTTGCAAGTTTAATTCTTTGTCTCACCCTTGTGCAATAATTTAATATCGTACACTAGTTAACTTGTAGGTTATGCTAATTTATAGTGGAAATACGAATCAATTACCGAGGGGCGTAATTAATCTTCGAACATATGTTACTTTCTCTAAACCACTATTTGAAGAAACTGTTTTCTGGTTGGAAGAATTGGAGATATAGTCTGCTGAACTGAACAAGATAGGCTGAAAAATAAAAGATAATTTGCTTTCGTGAATGTTTGGGTTCTACACTGTATACGAAACAAAGACCGGTGAATATATGTTTACATGATGACGACACGAACAGAATATAATTGCCCGAGGCGTAATATAAACTTATAAGAAAATGTATGAAATTCATGATTAAAGAAAACATGCACTTCATAAGATGACGATAAAGGTGACGCAGATCCAACTTTTGGATGGCGGAATTGAAAGGATGAAATTTAGCAATTCAAAAAGAATAGGAAAAATATCCAGTAACAGATGGATAAAAAAACGAAAGAAACAAGAGAAAAATAACCTTTGTAGAACCGTGCGGGCCATTGTGCAATCGGTGTAGTCTGTCTGGGAGGAAACAGAAATCTGACTTACCGGCGACCGGAATGTTAACATCGAGTCGCAGTCAGGAATCCCTGGACGAAGAATGAGACGAAATCACCCCAGTAACGACAACGTGTCATAATTAAAGCAGGATAGAGACGGCCGAAGCACGTTACGTCTTTTTTCAATTTTTCAATACGAAATCCACCGAAGCCAAAAAGATCAACACGATCAAGACCCTTAAAATACTAGTGAGCGCTCTATGGTAGGACATAATACCAGTTGGATGAATATACTGGGCATAGTGTGAGACTCCCTTTTAAGTTGTATCACGAGTAATGTCTATAGCCCATTCAGCAGGCTAACAATGATGAGGACGGGAAGACCAGATTGGTAACGATATTACGCTTTGAATAGGCTGCCTATATTTTTGTGCGTCCATAATTCTCCAAATTTTGGCCTAACATTTTTGGTAGTCCAGTTTCGCGATTTGATATTTAATGAGCGGATCCTTTTGCAATGCCAAAAATTAGGGCTCGTCCGGGAGTCGAACCCGGGACCTCTCGCACCCGAAGCGAGAATCATACCACTAGACCAACGAGCCTGACACTGCTAATTGCAATTAAATAGATTATAAATAATTTCATGTCACATATCAAGACAGTGAACAAGTATTCCAATCTCTAGAATATTTTATGTTCATTGACAAATTGTAGCTTTCGATTGCAAATTACGTTCCGTTTCTATGAGAAAGAAATAACTAAAAACTTAAAGTTTACACTCCGTGTGGGATCGATTTGACATTTCGAATACAAATAAAAAGACGACATATGTTAAAATAGCGTTTTGTCTGCCGGCCGAAGTTTAGTTATCCATCAATTGGGTCAACTGTTGATATGCCTGAGCTGCAATGCTGTTCCGTTGATTTCCGTCATGGTTTTAAGCTAAAATTCACTCTTAGATCCCCAAGGTTTCCGTGGTGTAGTGGTTATCACATCCGCTTAACACGCGGAAGGTCCTGAGTTCAATCCTCAGCGGAAACATCTATTTTTGCTGTCTTTAAGAATGGCCAATTTGAAATGGCATCAACGTTCTTACAGTTTAATTTCTGTTTTACTTGTTTCAAAATTTCTATATACAATTAGTGTCAAAAGTTGTTCAGCACTGCTGGTTCAAATGGTTCAGCTGTATCAACATGGATTGGTAAAGACCTGAAATAAATGCTTGTATGCCGAATAGTCCGAAATTTTAAACCACTGGGGTGCCTCCGTTAAAAAGTTGTGGAATCTCTGAGAGAACATGAATCGAAATGGTCAGAGTATATATCTTTTTTTTCAAATGACGTAGACAATAAATTTCATACGATATAAAAAATTCGTGCGTCGGCCGGGAGTCGAACCCGGATCGACTGCTTGGAAGGCAACCATGCTAACCGTTACACCACCGACGCCATAAATACACTTGTTTAAATTTTCTTAGATATATATCGCCTTCGAATTCATTACCCATCAATTTATAAAGCTTCCTATATTTGAAGTTTTATATCAAATTGCATCTTAACCTATTGGAGTTAAGTAAGACAAAAAGATATGATTTTTTTCCCCCTCTCTCGTAAATAAAGAAACACTGCATTTTCGAAAGTTCGGCAACTAGTGTAATAAACATTATAGTACTTGATTCCATCTAATCCTAGCAAAAATAACGTGCGTCGGCCGGGAGTCGAACCCGGATCGACTGCTTGGAAGGCAACCATGCTAACCGTTACACCACCGACGCCATGTTACTGATGTGAACGAAATTCTTTCTTATAGCACAGACGAATACAGTCAGTTTATTGAATAACGTGGCAATGCATATATGCAGGCCAGATTAAAAAGAATTACAACTTTAATGATATCGATATATATCTTATAATGTCTAATTCTTATAAATTTTCCCATGCCATGCTGACAAAATATTTACTTCTTTAAATTACTGCCAGATAGTGTGTGCATGATTAGCTGATGTCAATTATTCCGTAATTGATACGGTATAGAAATAATCCAAAGTTTAAACTTTAAGAGGTCTTGCAAGTTTAATTCTTTGTCTCACCCTTGTGCAATAATTTAATATCGTACACTAGTTAACTTGTAGGTTATGCTAATTTATAGTGGAAATACGAATCAATTACCGAGGGGCGTAATTAATCTTCGAACATATGTTACTTTCTCTAAACCACTATTTGAAGAAACTGTTTTCTGGTTGGAAGAATTGGAGATATAGTCTGCTGAACTGAACAAGATAGGCTGAAAAATAAAAGATAATTTGCTTTCGTGAATGTTTGGGTTCTACACTGTATACGAAACAAAGACCGGTGAATATATGTTTACATGATGACGACACGAACAGAATATAATTGCCCGAGGCGTAATATAAACTTATAAGAAAATGTATGAAATTCATGATTAAAGAAAACATGCACTTCATAAGATGACGATAAAGGTGACGCAGATCCAACTTTTGGATGGCGGAATTGAAAGGATGAAATTTAGCAATTCAAAAAGAATAGGAAAAATATCCAGTAACAGATGGATAAAAAAACGAAAGAAACAAGAGAAAAATAACCTTTGTAGAACCGTGCGGGCCATTGTGCAATCGGTGTAGTCTGTCTGGGAGGAAACAGAAATCTGACTTACCGGCGACCGGAATGTTAACATCGAGTCGCAGTCAGGAATCCCTGGACGAAGAATGAGACGAAATCACCCCAGTAACGACAACGTGTCATAATTAAAGCAGGATAGAGACGGCCGAAGCACGTTACGTCTTTTTTCAATTTTTCAATACGAAATCCACCGAAGCCAAAAAGATCAACACGATCAAGACCCTTAAAATACTAGTGAGCGCTCTATGGTAGGACATAATACCAGTTGGATGAATATACTGGGCATAGTGTGAGACTCCCTTTTAAGTTGTATCACGAGTAATGTCTATAGCCCATTCAGCAGGCTAACAATGATGAGGACGGGAAGACCAGATTGGTAACGATATTACGCTTTGAATAGGCTGCCTATATTTTTGTGCGTCCATAATTCTCCAAATTTTGGCCTAACATTTTTGGTAGTCCAGTTTCGCGATTTGATATTTAATGAGCGGATCCTTTTGCAATGCCAAAAATTAGGGCTCGTCCGGGAGTCGAACCCGGGACCTCTCGCACCCGAAGCGAGAATCATACCACTAGACCAACGAGCCTGACACTGCTAATTGCAATTAAATAGATTATAAATAATTTCATGTCACATATCAAGACAGTGAACAAGTATTCCAATCTCTAGAATATTTTATGTTCATTGACAAATTGTAGCTTTCGATTGCAAATTACGTTCCGTTTCTATGAGAAAGAAATAACTAAAAACTTAAAGTTTACACTCCGTGTGGGATCGATTTGACATTTCGAATACAAATAAAAAGACGACATATGTTAAAATAGCGTTTTGTCTGCCGGCCGAAGTTTAGTTATCCATCAATTGGGTCAACTGTTGATATGCCTGAGCTGCAATGCTGTTCCGTTGATTTCCGTCATGGTTTTAAGCTAAAATTCACTCTTAGATCCCCAAGGTTTCCGTGGTGTAGTGGTTATCACATCCGCTTAACACGCGGAAGGTCCTGAGTTCAATCCTCAGCGGAAACATCTATTTTTGCTGTCTTTAAGAATGGCCAATTTGAAATGGCATCAACGTTCTTACAGTTTAATTTCTGTTTTACTTGTTTCAAAATTTCTATATACAATTAGTGTCAAAAGTTGTTCAGCACTGCTGGTTCAAATGGTTCAGCTGTATCAACATGGATTGGTAAAGACCTGAAATAAATGCTTGTATGCCGAATAGTCCGAAATTTTAAACCACTGGGGTGCCTCCGTTAAAAAGTTGTGGAATCTCTGAGAGAACATGAATCGAAATGGTCAGAGTATATATCTTTTTTTTCAAATGACGTAGACAATAAATTTCATACGATATAAAAAATTCGTGCGTCGGCCGGGAGTCGAACCCGGATCGACTGCTTGGAAGGCAACCATGCTAACCGTTACACCACCGACGCCATAAATACACTTGTTTAAATTTTCTTAGATATATATCGCCTTCGAATTCATTACCCATCAATTTATAAAGCTTCCTATATTTGAAGTTTTATATCAAATTGCATCTTAACCTATTGGAGTTAAGTAAGACAAAAAGATATGATTTTTTTCCCCCTCTCTCGTAAATAAAGAAACACTGCATTTTCGAAAGTTCGGCAACTAGTGTAATAAACATTATAGTACTTGATTCCATCTAATCCTAGCAAAAATAACGTGCGTCGGCCGGGAGTCGAACCCGGATCGACTGCTTGGAAGGCAACCATGCTAACCGTTACACCACCGACGCCATGTTACTGATGTGAACGAAATTCTTTCTTATAGCACAGACGAATACAGTCAGTTTATTGAATAACGTGGCAATGCATATATGCAGGCCAGATTAAAAAGAATTACAACTTTAATGATATCGATATATATCTTATAATGTCTAATTCTTATAAATTTTCCCATGCCATGCTGACAAAATATTTACTTCTTTAAATTACTGCCAGATAGTGTGTGCATGATTACAGTACTTGCAACCTTAGGCGTTACTATTTCAGCGATCAATCAGCGGTCATCGATCAGTCACCGATCAGTCAAGTTCGCGTCAAACTCACGTCAGCAATCCGTCAGACTTGTAGTAAAAGTAATTGACTGATCGGACTGATCGGACTGATAGAACCGATCGACCTTGATGACGGATTGACCTGTAATACGTCACATGATAAAAATAATGCAAATTACGGAATCTTAGTTTCGTTTAGTTTAATTAAAATGGCGACTAGTGAAAATCGAACGTTCAATGATCATGATGATACATTTTGCTTTAATAGTAATTATTTAGCAAAGATTTATTGAAAAGAAATGTACAGATTAAACCGAACATAAATATTTTTAATAAAGAATGGTATTTTTGTTTTATTTAGGTTATATATTTTCAAACACGGCGGGTTTTAAAACGGTGTCTTCATCGCGATTTTTATTTTTTTATTTTCCAAACATACTCGGGAAAAGCAACGATTTGTATAGTTAGAACAAGGATTTGCATAGCTATACACATCCTTGTTATCATCATAAAATTCGTTAAAAAAACTTATCATAATCAAGGACTTTCTATATATATTCCTGTCACAATCGAAGCCTGTAAAATTTTAATAAAAAGAAGACTAATTTTTGATATTTTAAACAACTCGAAATAAAATGTAAGTAAGATTTATCTGACACTCTTAATTTCATAAAAAAACAAACTATTCTAATCTATAAAGAGTACAAGAATCCAATGGTGGTCAATAATTTTTAGTTAAAATGAAGAAATATTTGCATTTAAGGCAACGTGTACAAAAATTCAATATTTTTTTCCTTAAAGTAAGCATATTTTATGAAGAACAGCCAATCTTGATGTACAAAAAGTACTCAAATCATAATATGATGGTTAATAATTTGTATCAAAATAAATCAATAACTGCATTCTTATTCAACAAAAATAAAAGTTTAAGTATTTTAATTCTCATTATATCTCAATTCTGAATAGAAGACTTGTCTCAAGATGGTAAAAATAACTGATTTCAAATAAAATAGCATCATTTCTAATAAAAAGAAGATTAATTTTGGTTATTTTTAACAATGCGAATAAAATATAAGTATGATTCCTCTGACACTTTTTTAATTTCATAAAAAAAAACTATTATAATCTATAAAAAGCACAAAAATCCAATGGCGGTCAATAATTTTTAGTAAAATGAAGAAATATTTGCATTTTAGGCAACGCATACAAAAATTAAATATTTTTTTCCTTAACGTAGGCATATCTTATGAAGAACAGCCAAATCTGATGTACAAAAAGTACTCAAATCATATGACGGTTAATAATGTGTATCAAAATAAATCAATAACTGCATTCTTATTCCACAAATTTAAAAGTTTAAGTATTTTAATTCTCATTATATCTCAATTCTGATTAGAAGACTTGTCTCAAGATGGTAAAAATAACTGATTTCAAATAAAATAGCATCATTTCTAATTAAAAGAAGACTAATTTTGGTTATTTTTAACAATGCGAATAAAATATTAGTATGATTCCTCTGACACTCTTTTAATTTCATAAAAAAAAAAATATTCTAATCTATAAAAAGTACAAAAAATCCAATGGTGGTCAATAATTTTAAGTAAAATGAAGAAATATTTGCATTTTAGGCAACGCGTACAAAAAAATAATTATTTTTTTCCTTCACGTAGGCATATCTTATGAAGAACAGCCAAATCTGATGTACTAAAAGTACTCAAATCATATGACGGTTAATAATGTGTATCAAAATAAATCAATAACTGCATTCTTATTCCACAAATTTAAAAGTTTAAGTATTTTAATTCTCATTATATCTCAATTCTGATTAGAAGACTTGTCTGAAGATGGTAAAAATAACTGATTTCAAATAAAATAGCATCATTTCTAATAAAAAGAAGACAAATTTTGGTTATTTTTAACAAGCGAATAAAATATTAGTATGATTTCTCTGACACTCTTTTAATTTAATGAAAAAAACTATTCTAATCTATAAAAAGTACAAAAAATCCAATGGCGGTCAACAATTTTTAGTAAAATATTTGCATTTTAGGCAACGCATACATAATTTAATTATCTTTTTCCTGAAAGTAAGTATATTTTATGAAGAACAGCCAATCTTGATTTACAAAAAGTACTCAAATCATATGACGGTTAATAATTTGTATCAAAATATTCAACAAATGATTCTTATTCAACAAATATAAAAGTTTAAGTATTTAAATTCTCAGTATATCCCAATTCTGATTAGATGACTTGTCTCAAGATGGTAAAAATGACTGATTTCAAATAAAATAGCATCATTTTTAATAAAAAATAGACTAATTTTGGTTATTTTAAACAATGCGAATAAAATTTTAGTATGATTTCTCTGACACTCTTTTAATTTCATGAAATAAAACCTATTCTTATCTATAAAAAGTACAAAAATCCAATGGCGGTCAATAAATTTTAGTAAAATGAAGAAATATTTGCATTTTATGCAACTCATACAAAAATTAATAATTTTTTTCCTTAAAGTAAGCATATTTTATGAAGAACAGCCAATCTTGATGTATAAAAAGTACTCAAATGATATGACGGTTAATAATGTGTATCAAAATAAATCAATAACTGCATTCTTATTCCACAAAAAATAAAAGTTTAAGTATTTTAATTCTCATTATGTCTCAATTTTGATTAGAAGACTAGGCTCAAGATGGTAAAAATAACTGATTTCAAATAAAATAGCATCATTTCTAATAAAAAGAAGACTTATTTTGGTTATTTTTAACAATGCGAATAAAATATTAGTATGATTTCTATGACACTCTTTTAATTATATGAAATAAAACCTATTCTAATCTATAAAAAGTACAAAAATGCAATGGTGGTCAATAATTTTTAGTAAAATGAAGAAATATTTGCATTTTAGGCAACGCGTACAAAAATTAAATATTTTTTTCCTTAAAGTAGGCATATTTAATAAAAAGAAAATCAATTTTGGATATTCTAAACAATGCGAATAAATTTTGTATGATTTCTCTGACATTCTTTAAACTTTATAAACAAACCATTAATTTTAAACTATATACAGTGAAAAAAATCAAAGTGTGGTCAATAATTTCCATTCAAATGAAGAAATGATTGCATTCTTGTTCAACAAAATTAAAGTAAACAGATTCTTCTTCTTCAAATATTCAAATTTTATACAAAATTTGTCAATAAAAGGAATATATAGCAACAGATTGAAATTGAAGTTACAATATTTTCAAATATGAGAAGAAAAATTTTCCTTTTACGCAACACGTACATAAATTTAATATCTTTTTCCCTAAAGTAAACATAATTTATGAAGAACAACCAATCCTGATGAACAAAAAGTACTAAAATCATATTGCGTTTGATAATTTTTATCAAAATATTAAATAAGTGCATTCTTATTCCATAAAATAATAGTTTAAGTATTTTAATTCTTTTTATATCTCAATTCTAATGAGAATATTTATCTCGAGTTGTTGGAAATAACTGATTTCAAATGAAACAGTGTCATTTTTTAAATAAATAGATTTGTTTTGGTAGTTTTAAGAAATGCGGATGAAATTTAAATATGATTTATCTGACATTCTTTTAATTTTATGAAAATGTTTACAATATTTAATACAAAACTATTAATCAACAGAAACAATTTAACGCTTTAATTAAGCATCTAATATAACTGTTATACTATTTTTACTTTTTCATTGCAACCAAATTAACGTGTAAATTATGGTGTCTTCGTCGAGGTCCGCGTTCATGGATCGAAAACACTGTCGAGTTCGGTTTACATAAGAATTTGAAATATATACGTATCCGTCCGATCCGTGCATAAATTTGATTTACTTGATCGATCGATGACCGTTGTCACGGTAACTCCCATATAGGTTATTTGACTTATCTGACGGATCCTATGGGTCACCGATCACCGATCAGTCATCGATCAGTCAAACATCCGTCACCGATCATTCACCGATCAGTCAAGTTCACGTCAAACAGTAACGCCTAAGGTTGCAAGTACTGTAGCTGATGTCAATTATTCCGTAATTGATACGGTATAGAAATAATCCAAAGTTTAAACTTTAAGAGGTCTTGCAAGTTTAATTCTTTGTCTCACCCTTGTGCAATAATTTAATATCGTACACTAGTTAACTTGTAGGTTATGCTAATTTATAGTGGAAATACGAATCAATTACCGAGGGGCGTAATTAATCTTCGAACATATGTTACTTTCTCTAAACCACTATTTGAAGAAACTGTTTTCTGGTTGGAAGAATTGGAGATATAGTCTGCTGAACTGAACAAGATAGGCTGAAAAATAAAAGATAATTTGCTTTCGTGAATGTTTGGGTTCTACACTGTATACGAAACAAAGACCGGTGAATATATGTTTACATGATGACGACACGAACAGAATATAATTGCCCGAGGCGTAATATAAACTTATAAGAAAATGTATGAAATTCATGATTAAAGAAAACATGCACTTCATAAGATGACGATAAAGGTGACGCAGATCCAACTTTTGGATGGCGGAATTGAAAGGATGAAATTTAGCAATTCAAAAAGAATAGGAAAAATATCCAGTAACAGATGGATAAAAAAACGAAAGAAACAAGAGAAAAATAACCTTTGTAGAACCGTGCGGGCCATTGTGCAATCGGTGTAGTCTGTCTGGGAGGAAACAGAAATCTGACTTACCGGCGACCGGAATGTTAACATCGAGTCGCAGTCAGGAATCCCTGGACGAAGAATGAGACGAAATCACCCCAGTAACGACAACGTGTCATAATTAAAGCAGGATAGAGACGGCCGAAGCACGTTACGTCTTTTTTCAATTTTTCAATACGAAATCCACCGAAGCCAAAAAGATCAACACGATCAAGACCCTTAAAATACTAGTGAGCGCTCTATGGTAGGACATAATACCAGTTGGATGAATATACTGGGCATAGTGTGAGACTCCCTTTTAAGTTGTATCACGAGTAATGTCTATAGCCCATTCAGCAGGCTAACAATGATGAGGACGGGAAGACCAGATTGGTAACGATATTACGCTTTGAATAGGCTGCCTATATTTTTGTGCGTCCATAATTCTCCAAATTTTGGCCTAACATTTTTGGTAGTCCAGTTTCGCGATTTGATATTTAATGAGCGGATCCTTTTGCAATGCCAAAAATTAGGGCTCGTCCGGGAGTCGAACCCGGGACCTCTCGCACCCGAAGCGAGAATCATACCACTAGACCAACGAGCCTGACACTGCTAATTGCAATTAAATAGATTATAAATAATTTCATGTCACATATCAAGACAGTGAACAAGTATTCCAATCTCTAGAATATTTTATGTTCATTGACAAATTGTAGCTTTCGATTGCAAATTACGTTCCGTTTCTATGAGAAAGAAATAACTAAAAACTTAAAGTTTACACTCCGTGTGGGATCGATTTGACATTTCGAATACAAATAAAAAGACGACATATGTTAAAATAGCGTTTTGTCTGCCGGCCGAAGTTTAGTTATCCATCAATTGGGTCAACTGTTGATATGCCTGAGCTGCAATGCTGTTCCGTTGATTTCCGTCATGGTTTTAAGCTAAAATTCACTCTTAGATCCCCAAGGTTTCCGTGGTGTAGTGGTTATCACATCCGCTTAACACGCGGAAGGTCCTGAGTTCAATCCTCAGCGGAAACATCTATTTTTGCTGTCTTTAAGAATGGCCAATTTGAAATGGCATCAACGTTCTTACAGTTTAATTTCTGTTTTACTTGTTTCAAAATTTCTATATACAATTAGTGTCAAAAGTTGTTCAGCACTGCTGGTTCAAATGGTTCAGCTGTATCAACATGGATTGGTAAAGACCTGAAATAAATGCTTGTATGCCGAATAGTCCGAAATTTTAAACCACTGGGGTGCCTCCGTTAAAAAGTTGTGGAATCTCTGAGAGAACATGAATCGAAATGGTCAGAGTATATATCTTTTTTTTCAAATGACGTAGACAATAAATTTCATACGATATAAAAAATTCGTGCGTCGGCCGGGAGTCGAACCCGGATCGACTGCTTGGAAGGCAACCATGCTAACCGTTACACCACCGACGCCATAAATACACTTGTTTAAATTTTCTTAGATATATATCGCCTTCGAATTCATTACCCATCAATTTATAAAGCTTCCTATATTTGAAGTTTTATATCAAATTGCATCTTAACCTATTGGAGTTAAGTAAGACAAAAAGATATGATTTTTTTCCCCCTCTCTCGTAAATAAAGAAACACTGCATTTTCGAAAGTTCGGCAACTAGTGTAATAAACATTATAGTACTTGATTCCATCTAATCCTAGCAAAAATAACGTGCGTCGGCCGGGAGTCGAACCCGGATCGACTGCTTGGAAGGCAACCATGCTAACCGTTACACCACCGACACGACACGAACAGAATATAATTGCCCGAGGCGTAATATAAACTTATAAGAAAATGTATGAAATTCATGATTAAAGAAAACATGCACTTCATAAGATGACGATAAAGGTGACGCAGATCCAACTTTTGGATGGCGGAATTGAAAGGATGAAATTTAGCAATTCAAAAAGAATAGGAAAAATATCCAGTAACAGATGGATAAAAAAACGAAAGAAAGAAGAGAAAAATAACCTTTGTAGAACCGTGCGGGCCATTGTGCAATCGGTGTAGTCTGTCTGGGAGGAAACAGAAATCTGACTTACCGGCGACCGGAATGTTAACATCGAGTCGCAGTCAGGAATCCCTGGACGAAGAATGAGACGAAATCACCCCAGTAACGACAACGTGTCATAATTAAAGCAGGATAGAGACGGCCGAAGCACGTTACGTCTTTTTTCAATTTTTCAATACGAAATCCACCGAAGCCAAAAAGATCAACACGATCAAGACCCTTAAAATACTAGTGAGCGCTCTATGGTAGGACATAATACCAGTTGGATGAATATACTGGGCATAGTGTGAGACTCCCTTTTAAGTTGTATCACGAGTAATGTCTATAGCCCATTCAGCAGGCTAACAATGATGAGGACGGGAAGACCAGATTGGTAACGATATTACGCTTTGAATAGGCTGCCTATATTTTTGTGCGTCCATAATTCTCCAAATTTTGGCCTAACATTTTTGGTAGTCCAGTTTCGCGATTTGATATTTAATGAGCGGATCCTTTTGCAATGCCAAAAATTAGGGCTCGTCCGGGAGTCGAACCCGGGACCTCTCGCACCCGAAGCGAGAATCATACCACTAGACCAACGAGCCTGACACTGCTAATTGCAATTAAATAGATTATAAATAATTTCATGTCACATATCAAGACAGTGAACAAGTATTCCAATCTCTAGAATATTTTATGTTCATTGACAAATTGTAGCTTTCGATTGCAAATTACGTTCCGTTTCTATGAGAAAGAAATAACTAAAAACTTAAAGTTTACACTCCGTGTGGGATCGATTTGACATTTCGAATACAAATAAAAAGACGACATATGTTAAAATAGCGTTTTGTCTGCCGGCCGAAGTTTAGTTATCCATCAATTGGGTCAACTGTTGATATGCCTGAGCTGCAATGCTGTTCCGTTGATTTCCGTCATGGTTTTAAGCTAAAATTCACTCTTAGATCCCCAAGGTTTCCGTGGTGTAGTGGTTATCACATCCGCTTAACACGCGGAAGGTCCTGAGTTCAATCCTCAGCGGAAACATCTATTTTTGCTGTCTTTAAGAATGGCCAATTTGAAATGGCATCAACGTTCTTACAGTTTAATTTCTGTTTTACTTGTTTCAAAATTTCTATATACAATTAGTGTCAAAAGTTGTTCAGCACTGCTGGTTCAAATGGTTCAGCTGTATCAACATGGATTGGTAAAGACCTGAAATAAATGCTTGTATGCCGAATAGTCCGAAATTTTAAACCACTGGGGTGCCTCCGTTAAAAAGTTGTGGAATCTCTGAGAGAACATGAATCGAAATGGTCAGAGTATATATCTTTTTTTTCAAATGACGTAGACAATAAATTTCATACGATATAAAAAATTCGTGCGTCGGCCGGGAGTCGAACCCGGATCGACTGCTTGGAAGGCAACCATGCTAACCGTTACACCACCGACGCCATAAATCCACTTGTTTAAATTTTCTTAGATATATATCGCCTTCGAATTCATTACCCATCAATTTATAAAGCTTCCTATATTTGAAGTTTTATATCAAATTGCATCTTAACCTATTGGAGTTAAGTAAGACAAAAAGATATGATTTTTTTCCCCCTCTCTCGTAAATAAAGAAACACTGCATTTTCGAAAGTTCGGCAACTAGTGTAATAAACATTATAGTACTTGATTCCATCTAATCCTAGCAAAAATAACGTGCGTCGGCCGGGAGTCGAACCCGGATCGACTGCTTGGAAGGCAACCATGCTAACCGTTACACCACCGACGCCATGTTACTGATGTGAACGAAATTCTTTCTTATAGCACAGACGAATACAGTCAGTTTATTGAATAACGTGGCAATGCATATATGCAGGCCAGATTAAAAAGAATTACAACTTTAATGATATCGATATATATCTTATAATGTCTAATTCTTATAAATTTTCCCATGCCATGCTGACAAACTATTTACTTCTTTAAATTACTGCCAGATAGTGTGTGCATGATTAGCTGATGTCAATTATTCCGTAATTGATACGGTATAGAAATAATCCAAAGTTTAAACTTTAAGAGGTCTTGCAAGTTTAATTCTTTGTCTCACCCTTGTGCAATAATTTAATATCGTACACTAGTTAACTTGTAGGTTATGCTAATTTATAGTGGAAATACGAATCAATTACCGAGGGGCGTAATTAATCTTCGAACATATGTTACTTTCTCTAAACCACTATTTGAAGAAACTGTTTTCTGGTTGGAAGAATTGGAGATATAGTCTGCTGAACTGAACAAGATAGGCTGAAAAATAAAAGATAATTTGCTTTCGTGAATGTTTGGGTTCTACACTGTATACGAAACAAAGACCGGTGAATATATGTTTACATGATGACGACACGAACAGAATATAATTGCCCGAGGCGTAATATAAACTTATAAGAAAATGTATGAAATTCATGATTAAAGAAAACATGCACTTCATAAGATGACGATAAAGGTGACGCAGATCCAACTTTTGGATGGCGGAATTGAAAGGATGAAATTTAGCAATTCAAAAAGAATAGGAAAAATATCCAGTAACAGATGGATAAAAAAACGAAAGAAAGAAGAGAAAAATAACCTTTGTAGAACCGTGCGGGCCATTGTGCAATCGGTGTAGTCTGTCTGGGAGGAAACAGAAATCTGACTTACCGGCGACCGGAATGTTAACATCGAGTCGCAGTCAGGAATCCCTGGACGAAGAATGAGACGAAATCACCCCAGTAACGACAACGTGTCATAATTAAAGCAGGATAGAGACGGCCGAAGCACGTTACGTCTTTTTTCAATTTTTCAATACGAAATCCACCGAAGCCAAAAAGATCAACACGATCAAGACCCTTAAAATACTAGTGAGCGCTCTATGGTAGGACATAATACCAGTTGGATGAATATACTGGGCATAGTGTGAGACTCCCTTTTAAGTTGTATCACGAGTAATGTCTATAGCCCATTCAGCAGGCTAACAATGATGAGGACGGGAAGACCAGATTGGTAACGATATTACGCTTTGAATAGGCTGCCTATATTTTTGTGCGTCCATAATTCTCCAAATTTTGGCCTAACATTTTTGGTAGTCCAGTTTCGCGATTTGATATTTAATGAGCGGATCCTTTTGCAATGCCAAAAATTAGGGCTCGTCCGGGAGTCGAACCCGGGACCTCTCGCACCCGAAGCGAGAATCATACCACTAGACCAACGAGCCTGACACTGCTAATTGCAATTAAATAGATTATAAATAATTTCATGTCACATATCAAGACAGTGAACAAGTATTCCAATCTCTAGAATATTTTATGTTCATTGACAAATTGTAGCTTTCGATTGCAAATTACGTTCCGTTTCTATGAGAAAGAAATAACTAAAAACTTAAAGTTTACACTCCGTGTGGGATCGATTTGACATTTCGAATACAAATAAAAAGACGACATATGTTAAAATAGCGTTTTGTCTGCCGGCCGAAGTTTAGTTATCCATCAATTGGGTCAACTGTTGATATGCCTGAGCTGCAATGCTGTTCCGTTGATTTCCGTCATGGTTTTAAGCTAAAATTCACTCTTAGATCCCCAAGGTTTCCGTGGTGTAGTGGTTATCACATCCGCTTAACACGCGGAAGGTCCTGAGTTCAATCCTCAGCGGAAACATCTATTTTTGCTGTCTTTAAGAATGGCCAATTTGAAATGGCATCAACGTTCTTACAGTTTAATTTCTGTTTTACTTGTTTCAAAATTTCTATATACAATTAGTGTCAAAAGTTGTTCAGCACTGCTGGTTCAAATGGTTCAGCTGTATCAACATGGATTGGTAAAGACCTGAAATAAATGCTTGTATGCCGAATAGTCCGAAATTTTAAACCACTGGGGTGCCTCCGTTAAAAAGTTGTGGAATCTCTGAGAGAACATGAATCGAAATGGTCAGAGTATATATCTTTTTTTTCAAATGACGTAGACAATAAATTTCATACGATATAAAAAATTCGTGCGTCGGCCGGGAGTCGAACCCGGATCGACTGCTTGGAAGGCAACCATGCTAACCGTTACACCACCGACGCCATAAATACACTTGTTTAAATTTTCTTAGATATATATCGCCTTCGAATTCATTACCCATCAATTTATAAAGCTTCCTATATTTGAAGTTTTATATCAAATTGCATCTTAACCTATTGGAGTTAAGTAAGACAAAAAGATATGATTTTTTTCCCCCTCTCTCGTAAATAAAGAAACACTGCATTTTCGAAAGTTCGGCAACTAGTGTAATAAACATTATAGTACTTGATTCCATCTAATCCTAGCAAAAATAACGTGCGTCGGCCGGGAGTCGAACCCGGATCGACTGCTTGGAAGGCAACCATGCTAACCGTTACACCACCGACGCCATGTTACTGATGTGAACGAAATTCTGTCTTATAGCACAGACGAATACAGTCAGTTTATTGAATAACGTGGCAATGCATATATGCAGGCCAGATTAAAAAGAATTACAACTTTAATGATATCGATATATATCTTATAATGTCTAATTCTTATAAATTTTCCCATGCCATGCTGACAAAATATTTACTTCTTTAAATTACTGCCAGATAGTGTGTGCATGATTAGCTGATGTCAATTATTCCGTAATTGATACGGTATAGAAATAATCCAAAGTTTAAACTTTAAGAGGTCTTGCAAGTTTAATTCTTTGTCTCACCCTTGTGCAATAATTTAATATCGTACACTAGTTAACTTGTAGGTTATGCTAATTTATAGTGGAAATACGAATCAATTACCGAGGGGCGTAATTAATCTTCGAACATATGTTACTTTCTCTAAACCACTATTTGAAGAAACTGTTTTCTGGTTGGAAGAATTGGAGATATAGTCTGCTGAACTGAACAAGATAGGCTGAAAAATAAAAGATAATTTGCTTTCGTGAATGTTTGGGTTCTACACTGTATACGAAACAAAGACCAGTGAATATATGTTTACATGATGACGACACGAACAGAATATAATTGCCCGAGGCGTAATATAAACTTATAAGAAAATGTATGAAATTCATGATTAAAGAAAACATGCACTTCATAAGATGACGATAAAGGTGACGCAGATCCAACTTTTGGATGGCGGAATTGAAAGGATGAAATTTAGCAATTCAAAAAGAATAGGAAAAATATCCAGTAACAGATGGATAAAAAAACGAAAGAAAGAAGAGAAAAATAACCTTTGTAGAACCGTGCGGGCCATTGTGCAATCGGTGTAGTCTGTCTGGGAGGAAACAGAAATCTGACTTACCGGCGACCGGAATGTTAACATCGAGTCGCAGTCAGGAATCCCTGGACGAAGAATGAGACGAAATCACCCCAGTAACGACAACGTGTCATAATTAAAGCAGGATAGAGACGGCCGAAGCACGTTACGTCTTTTTTCAATTTTTCAATACGAAATCCACCGAAGCCAAAAAGATCAACACGATCAAGACCCTTAAAATACTAGTGAGCGCTCTATGGTAGGACATAATACCAGTTGGATGAATATACTGGGCATAGTGTGAGACTCCCTTTTAAGTTGTATCACGAGTAATGTCTATAGCCCATTCAGCAGGCTAACAATGATGAGGACGGGAAGACCAGATTGGTAACGATATTACGCTTTGAATAGGCTGCCTATATTTTTGTGCGTCCATAATTCTCCAAATTTTGGCCTAACATTTTTGGTAGTCCAGTTTCGCGATTTGATATTTAATGAGCGGATCCTTTTGCAATGCCAAAAATTAGGGCTCGTCCGGGAGTCGAACCCGGGACCTCTCGCACCCGAAGCGAGAATCATACCACTAGACCAACGAGCCTGACACTGCTAATTGCAATTAAATAGATTATAAATAATTTCATGTCACATATCAAGACAGTGAACAAGTATTCCAATCTCTAGAATATTTTATGTTCATTGACAAATTGTAGCTTTCGATTGCAAATTACGTTCCGTTTCTATGAGAAAGAAATAACTAAAAACTTAAAGTTTACACTCCGTGTGGGATCGATTTGACATTTCGAATACAAATAAAAAGACGACATATGTTAAAATAGCGTTTTGTCTGCCGGCCGAAGTTTAGTTATCCATCAATTGGGTCAACTGTTGATATGCCTGAGCTGCAATGCTGTTCCGTTGATTTCCGTCATGGTTTTAAGCTAAAATTCACTCTTAGATCCCCAAGGTTTCCGTGGTGTAGTGGTTATCACATCCGCTTAACACGCGGAAGGTCCTGAGTTCAATCCTCAGCGGAAACATCTATTTTTGCTGTCTTTAAGAATGGCCAATTTGAAATGGCATCAACGTTCTTACAGTTTAATTTCTGTTTTACTTGTTTCAAAATTTCTATATACAATTAGTGTCAAAAGTTGTTCAGCACTGCTGGTTCAAATGGTTCAGCTGTATCAACATGGATTGGTAAAGACCTGAAATAAATGCTTGTATGCCGAATAGTCCGAAATTTTAAACCACTGGGGTGCCTCCGTTAAAAAGTTGTGGAATCTCTGAGAGAACATGAATCGAAATGGTCAGAGTATATATCTTTTTTTTCAAATGACGTAGACAATAAATTTCATACGATATAAAAAATTCGTGCGTCGGCCGGGAGTCGAACCCGGATCGACTGCTTGGAAGGCAACCATGCTAACCGTTACACCACCGACGCCATAAATACACTTGTTTAAATTTTCTTAGATATATATCGCCTTCGAATTCATTACCCATCAATTTATAAAGCTTCCTATATTTGAAGTTTTATATCAAATTGCATCTTAACCTATTGGAGTTAAGTAAGACAAAAAGATATGATTTTTTTCCCCCTCTCTCGTAAATAAAGAAACACTGCATTTTCGAAAGTTCGGCAACTAGTGTAATAAACATTATAGTACTTGATTCCATCTAATCCTAGCAAAAATAACGTGCGTCGGCCGGGAGTCGAACCCGGATCGACTGCTTGGAAGGCAACCATGCTTTTTTTTTTTATCTTTATTATATTCACAATTCATATATACAACATATCACAGTTTCAATTACACAAATATAAAAACATTTTCATTATTTATTGTCCTTTCTCTGAAAATGAATCATATTTGCAAAATTATCTATATTGCGTGAAATATTTTTCACGAACATAATTATCTGATTAATATCAACTTTCGTATACTCATCTATCATTTTCTATGGAAGAACATCATATCCCTATATTTATATTCAATCTCATTCTAATCTACCATTCAGCTCATACATTCAAATTATAAAAGCCTACACCGAATACAATGAAAAATTAAAGAGTTTTAGTGTTTGTACAGTACTGTATCATTGTCCTACATTTGACGAAAATTGATACAATCGAAATAAAAGATCGCAAAGGGCTGGTCTCCATTCCACCATGCAAATTAATTCAAAAGTATTAAATATTAAGTCAATTATCAGCAATAATAAGACAAGCAAACAAAATCACAATCCAATTATCATAATTCAGCAAAAACATTTTTTCCCATTTTCTCACAGAAACATACACACTCTCATTACAAAAACAAATTATAAAATACTTAAACAAATTTTACAGTTTTTTATTTCCACAAGCCACGTTTTCAATCTCCAGTATTCCTTGACGGACTGCATCAGTCATCAGTTGTGTTTGTCTAACATCTTTAAAATCCTCGGTTACAACTTTGTTCAATAACCGGTATTCTCGTTCCCCGCGATTGACAGTTTCAACACTTTTATGGCCCATATGATATAATATCAGAAGTCCTCTATGCGTTTTTCCAATCAATATGTCCATACCACTTCGGTTTTGTTTTAAAACAATTTTATATATAAATCTACTAGCTTGTACAGTTTTATTACGTTCTTTTAATTTATCACATGTTGACGGAGTAGATACACTATCACTATTAATCGTTTGACTAATTGTACACATTGATTCATCTACGGTGCATTTATTCTTTTCAATTCTCCCAACAGATACACTATGTTTATTTTTATTTACATTGTTTACACTTTCACTTGTTAAACAGGTTGGTGACATAGACAATTCATTACCTGTATCGATAGACAGTTCTATATTTGGATTCTCTTTAATATTAATGTTACCTGTAGTAGCGGAGGCCACATACGGGTCATCTTCACAATCCATTATATCTAAGGTATTTGTCGATACCTTTTCACTCGTTATTTGAACTATTTCAGATGGACGATCTGAACAAATCAAATTTGTATTATTCTCAATATTCCCAATATTTACATTGTCATTGTTATATTCTTTCATCCGTTTCTTATTACGATTGACGGTAGAATTTGATTTTCTTTTACTCTTAGTACTATCTTCATTTGTGAAAACTATAGATACACGGGCTCTGTCATTCTCTCCGTGAACAGTAAATGTGATATTACGAAATTGTTCGCATGCATTTTCTATAGTACTCATCAGTAGAGCTGGAAGTCTCTCCATTATAAATATAATTAAAAACAGTTATACAATTCACCCTCGGGTAGCCTCTTTCAATCCAACAATATTTACAACATTTCAAACAGTTAATAAAGACGGGTTTTTCAATATCAATGAAAAGAACTTACTTCTAAAACAAGTTCGAATGTTAATAATCCATATTTTAGCTTGGTATTCCGAGCAATAACTTATGATAGAGTAAAATTTTCACAGTACTCAAAAACAACGTCCTGTCATATAAAGGTCCACTCGACTTTTTTTTCAGAAGGCAACCATGCTAACCGTTACACCACCGACGCCATGTTACTGATGTGAACGAAATTCTTTCTTATAGCACAGACGAATACAGTCAGTTTATTGAATAACGTGGCAATGCATATATGCAGGCCAGATTAAAAAGAATTACAACTTTAATGATATCGATATATATCTTATAATGTCTAATTCTTATAAATTTTCCCATGCCATGCTGACAAAATATTTACTTCTTTAAATTACTGCCAGATAGTGTGTGCATGATTAGCTGATGTCAATTATTCCGTAATTGATACGGTATAGAAATAATCCAAAGTTTAAACTTTAAGAGGTCTTGCAAGTTTAATTCTTTGTCTCACCCTTGTGCAATAATTTAATATCGTACACTAGTTAACTTGTAGGTTATGCTAATTTATAGTGGAAATACGAATCAATTACCGAGGGGCGTAATTAATCTTCGAACATATGTTACTTTCTCTAAACCACTATTTGAAGAAACTGTTTTCTGGTTGGAAGAATTGGAGATATAGTCTGCTGAACTGAACAAGATAGGCTGAAAAATAAAAGATAATTTGCTTTCGTGAATGTTTGGGTTCTACACTGTATACGAAACAAAGACCGGTGAATATATGTTTACATGATGACGACACGAACAGAATATAATTGCCCGAGGCGTAATATAAACTTATAAGAAAATGTATGAAATTCATGATTAAAGAAAACATGCACTTCATAAGATGACGATAAAGGTGACGCAGATCCAACTTTTGGATGGCGGAATTGAAAGGATGAAATTTAGCAATTCAAAAAGAATAGGAAAAATATCCAGTAACAGATGGATAAAAAAACGAAAGAAAGAAGAGAAAAATAACCTTTGTAGAACCGTGCGGGCCATTGTGCAATCGGTGTAGTCTGTCTGGGAGGAAACAGAAATCTGACTTACCGGCGACCGGAATGTTAACATCGAGTCGCAGTCAGGAATCCCTGGACGAAGAATGAGACGAAATCACCCCAGTAACGACAACGTGTCATAATTAAAGCAGGATAGAGACGGCCGAAGCACGTTACGTCTTTTTTCAATTTTTCAATACGAAATCCACCGAAGCCAAAAAGATCAACACGATCAAGACCCTTAAAATACTAGTGAGCGCTCTATGGTAGGACATAATACCAGTTGGATGAATATACTGGGCATAGTGTGAGACTCCCTTTTAAGTTGTATCACGAGTAATGTCTATAGCCCATTCAGCAGGCTGACAATGATGAGGACGGGAAGACCAGATTGGTAACGATATTACGCTTTGAATAGGCTGCCTATATTTTTGTGCGTCCATAATTCTCCAAATTTTGGCCTAACATTTTTGGTAGTCCAGTTTCGCGATTTGATATTTAATGAGCGGATCCTTTTGCAATGCCAAAAATTAGGGCTCGTCCGGGAGTCGAACCCGGGACCTCTCGCACCCGAAGCGAGAATCATACCACTAGACCAACGAGCCTGACACTGCTAATTGCAATTAAATAGATTATAAATAATTTCATGTCACATATCAAGACAGTGAACAAGTATTCCAATCTCTAGAATATTTTATGTTCATTGACAAATTGTAGCTTTCGATTGCAAATTACGTTCCGTTTCTATGAGAAAGAAATAACTAAAAACTTAAAGTTTACACTCCGTGTGGGATCGATTTGACATTTCGAATACAAATAAAAAGACGACATATGTTAAAATAGCGTTTTGTCTGCCGGCCGAAGTTTAGTTATCCATCAATTGGGTCAACTGTTGATATGCCTGAGCTGCAATGCTGTTCCGTTGATTTCCGTCATGGTTTTAAGCTAAAATTCACTCTTAGATCCCCAAGGTTTCCGTGGTGTAGTGGTTATCACATCCGCTTAACACGCGGAAGGTCCTGAGTTCAATCCTCAGCGGAAACATCTATTTTTGCTGTCTTTAAGAATGGCCAATTTGAAATGGCATCAACGTTCTTACAGTTTAATTTCTGTTTTACTTGTTTCAAAATTTCTATATACAATTAGTGTCAAAAGTTGTTCAGCACTGCTGGTTCAAATGGTTCAGCTGTATCAACATGGATTGGTAAAGACCTGAAATAAATGCTTGTATGCCGAATAGTCCGAAATTTTAAACCACTGGGGTGCCTCCGTTAAAAAGTTGTGGAATCTCTGAGAGAACATGAATCGAAATGGTCAGAGTATATATCTTTTTTTTCAAATGACGTAGACAATAAATTTCATACGATATAAAAAATTCGTGCGTCGGCCGGGAGTCGAACCCGGATCGACTGCTTGGAAGGCAACCATGCTAACCGTTACACCACCGACGCCATAAATACACTTGTTTAAATTTTCTTAGATATATATCGCCTTCGAATTCATTACCCATCAATTTATAAAGCTTCCTATATTTGAAGTTTTATATCAAATTGCATCTTAACCTATTGGAGTTAAGTAAGACAAAAAGATATGATTTTTTTCCCCCTCTCTCGTAAATAAAGAAACACTGCATTTTCGAAAGTTCGGCAACTAGTGTAATAAACATTATAGTACTTGATTCCATCTAATCCTAGCAAAAATAACGTGCGTCGGCCGGGAGTCGAACCCGGATCGACTGCTTGGAAGGCAACCATGCTAACCGTTACACCACCGACGCCATGTTACTGATGTGAACGAAATTCTTTCTTATAGCACAGACGAATACAGTCAGTTTATTGAATAACGTGGCAATGCATATATGCAGGCCAGATTAAAAAGAATTACAACTTTAATGATATCGATATATATCTTATAATGTCTAATTCTTATAAATTTTCCCATGCCATGCTGACAAACTATTTACTTCTTTAAATTACTGCCAGATAGTGTGTGCATGATTAGCTGATGTCAATTATTCCGTAATTGATACGGTATAGAAATAATCCAAAGTTTAAACTTTAAGAGGTCTTGCAAGTTTAATTCTTTGTCTCACCCTTGTGCAATAATTTAATATCGTACACTAGTTAACTTGTAGGTTATGCTAATTTATAGTGGAAATACGAATCAATTACCGAGGGGCGTAATTAATCTTCGAACATATGTTACTTTCTCTAAACCACTATTTGAAGAAACTGTTTTCTGGTTGGAAGAATTGGAGATATAGTCTGCTGAACTGAACAAGATAGGCTGAAAAATAAAAGATAATTTGCTTTCGTGAATGTTTGGGTTCTACACTGTATACGAAACAAAGACCGGTGAATATATGTTTACATGATGACGACACGAACAGAATATAATTGCCCGAGGCGTAATATAAACTTATAAGAAAATGTATGAAATTCATGATTAAAGAAAACATGCACTTCATAAGATGACGATAAAGGTGACGCAGATCCAACTTTTGGATGGCGGAATTGAAAGGATGAAATTTAGCAATTCAAAAAGAATAGGAAAAATATCCAGTAACAGATGGATAAAAAAACGAAAGAAAGAAGAGAAAAATAACCTTTGTAGAACCGTGCGGGCCATTGTGCAATCGGTGTAGTCTGTCTGGGAGGAAACAGAAATCTGACTTACCGGCGACCGGAATGTTAACATCGAGTCGCAGTCAGGAATCCCTGGACGAAGAATGAGACGAAATCACCCCAGTAACGACAACGTGTCATAATTAAAGCAGGATAGAGACGGCCGAAGCACGTTACGTCTTTTTTCAATTTTTCAATACGAAATCCACCGAAGCCAAAAAGATCAACACGATCAAGACCCTTAAAATACTAGTGAGCGCTCTATGGTAGGACATAATACCAGTTGGATGAATATACTGGGCATAGTGTGAGACTCCCTTTTAAGTTGTATCACGAGTAATGTCTATAGCCCATTCAGCAGGCTAACAATGATGAGGACGGGAAGACCAGATTGGTAACGATATTACGCTTTGAATAGGCTGCCTATATTTTTGTGCGTCCATAATTCTCCAAATTTTGGCCTAACATTTTTGGTAGTCCAGTTTCGCGATTTGATATTTAATGAGCGGATCCTTTTGCAATGCCAAAAATTAGGGCTCGTCCGGGAGTCGAACCCGGGACCTCTCGCACCCGAAGCGAGAATCATACCACTAGACCAACGAGCCTGACACTGCTAATTGCAATTAAATAGATTATAAATAATTTCATGTCACATATCAAGACAGTGAACAAGTATTCCAATCTCTAGAATATTTTATGTTCATTGACAAATTGTAGCTTTCGATTGCAAATTACGTTCCGTTTCTATGAGAAAGAAATAACTAAAAACTTAAAGTTTACACTCCGTGTGGGATCGATTTGACATTTCGAATACAAATAAAAAGACGACATATGTTAAAATAGCGTTTTGTCTGCCGGCCGAAGTTTAGTTATCCATCAATTGGGTCAACTGTTGATATGCCTGAGCTGCAATGCTGTTCCGTTGATTTCCGTCATGGTTTTAAGCTAAAATTCACTCTTAGATCCCCAAGGTTTCCGTGGTGTAGTGGTTATCACATCCGCTTAACACGCGGAAGGTCCTGAGTTCAATCCTCAGCGGAAACATCTATTTTTGCTGTCTTTAAGAATGGCCAATTTGAAATGGCATCAACGTTCTTACAGTTTAATTTCTGTTTTACTTGTTTCAAAATTTCTATATACAATTAGTGTCAAAAGTTGTTCAGCACTGCTGGTTCAAATGGTTCAGCTGTATCAACATGGATTGGTAAAGACCTGAAATAAATGCTTGTATGCCGAATAGTCCGAAATTTTAAACCACTGGGGTGCCTCCGTTAAAAAGTTGTGGAATCTCTGAGAGAACATGAATCGAAATGGTCAGAGTATATATCTTTTTTTTCAAATGACGTAGACAATAAATTTCATACGATATAAAAAATTCGTGCGTCGGCCGGGAGTCGAACCCGGATCGACTGCTTGGAAGGCAACCATGCTAACCGTTACACCACCGACGCCATAAATACACTTGTTTAAATTTTCTTAGATATATATCGCCTTCGAATTCATTACCCATCAATTTATAAAGCTTCCTATATTTGAAGTTTTATATCAAATTGCATCTTAACCTATTGGAGTTAAGTAAGACAAAAAGATATGATTTTTTTCCCCCTCTCTCGTAAATAAAGAAACACTGCCTTTTCGAAAGTTCGGCAACTAGTGTAATAAACATTATAGTACTTGATTCCATCTAATCCTAGCAAAAATAACGTGCGTCGGCCGGGAGTCGAACCCGGATCGACTGCTTGGAAGGCAACCATGCTAACCGTTACACCACCGACGCCATGTTACTGATGTGAACGAAATTCTTTCTTATAGCACAGACGAATACAGTCAGTTTATTGAATAACGTGGCAATGCATATATGCAGGCCAGATTAAAAAGAATTACAACTTTAATGATATCGATATATATCTTATAATGTCTAATTCTTATAAATTTTCCCATGCCATGCTGACAAACTATTTACTTCTTTAAATTACTGCCAGATAGTGTGTGCATGATTAGCTGATGTCAATTATTCCGTAATTGATACGGTATAGAAATAATCCAAAGTTTAAACTTTAAGAGGTCTTGCAAGTTTAATTCTTTGTCTCACCCTTGTGCAATAATTTAATATCGTACACTAGTTAACTTGTAGGTTATGCTAATTTATAGTGGAAATACGAATCAATTACCGAGGGGCGTAATTAATCTTCGAACATATGTTACTTTCTCTAAACCACTATTTGAAGAAACTGTTTTCTGGTTGGAAGAATTGGAGATATAGTCTGCTGAACTGAACAAGATAGGCTGAAAAATAAAAGATAATTTGCTTTCGTGAATGTTTGGGTTCTACACTGTATACGAAACAAAGACCGGTGAATATATGTTTACATGATGACGACACGAACAGAATATAATTGCCCGAGGCGTAATATAAACTTATAAGAAAATGTATGAAATTCATGATTAAAGAAAACATGCACTTCATAAGATGACGATAAAGGTGACGCAGATCCAACTTTTGGATGGCGGAATTGAAAGGATGAAATTTAGCAATTCAAAAAGAATAGGAAAAATATCCAGTAACAGATGGATAAAAAAACGAAAGAAAGAAGAGAAAAATAACCTTTGTAGAACCGTGCGGGCCATTGTGCAATCGGTGTAGTCTGTCTGGGAGGAAACAGAAATCTGACTTACCGGCGACCGGAATGTTAACATCGAGTCGCAGTCAGGAATCCCTGGACGAAGAATGAGACGAAATCACCCCAGTAACGACAACGTGTCATAATTAAAGCAGGATAGAGACGGCCGAAGCACGTTACGTCTTTTTTCAATTTTTCAATACGAAATCCACCGAAGCCAAAAAGATCAACACGATCAAGACCCTTAAAATACTAGTGAGCGCTCTATGGTAGGACATAATACCAGTTGGATGAATATACTGGGCATAGTGTGAGACTCCCTTTTAAGTTGTATCACGAGTAATGTCTATAGCCCATTCAGCAGGCTAACAATGATGAGGACGGGAAGACCAGATTGGTAACGATATTACGCTTTGAATAGGCTGCCTATATTTTTGTGCGTCCATAATTCTCCAAATTTTGGCCTAACATTTTTGGTAGTCCAGTTTCGCGATTTGATATTTAATGAGCGGATCCTTTTGCAATGCCAAAAATTAGGGCTCGTCCGGGAGTCGAACCCGGGACCTCTCGCACCCGAAGCGAGAATCATACCACTAGACCAACGAGCCTGACACTGCTAATTGCAATTAAATAGATTATAAATAATTTCATGTCACATATCAAGACAGTGAACAAGTATTCCAATCTCTAGAATATTTTATGTTCATTGACAAATTGTAGCTTTCGATTGCAAATTACGTTCCGTTTCTATGAGAAAGAAATAACTAAAAACTTAAAGTTTACACTCCGTGTGGGATCGATTTGACATTTCGAATACAAATAAAAAGACGACATATGTTAAAATAGCGTTTTGTCTGCCGGCCGAAGTTTAGTTATCCATCAATTGGGTCAACTGTTGATATGCCTGAGCTGCAATGCTGTTCCGTTGATTTCCGTCATGGTTTTAAGCTAAAATTCACTCTTAGATCCCCAAGGTTTCCGTGGTGTAGTGGTTATCACATCCGCTTAACACGCGGAAGGTCCTGAGTTCAATCCTCAGCGGAAACATCTATTTTTGCTGTCTTTAAGAATGGCCAATTTGAAATGGCATCAACGTTCTTACAGTTTAATTTCTGTTTTACTTGTTTCAAAATTTCTATATACAATTAGTGTCAAAAGTTGTTCAGCACTGCTGGTTCAAATGGTTCAGCTGTATCAACATGGATTGGTAAAGACCTGAAATAAATGCTTGTATGCCGAATAGTCCGAAATTTTAAACCACTGGGGTGCCTCCGTTAAAAAGTTGTGGAATCTCTGAGAGAACATGAATCGAAATGGTCAGAGTATATATCTTTTTTTTCAAATGACGTAGACAATAAATTTCATACGATATAAAAAATTCGTGCGTCGGCCGGGAGTCGAACCCGGATCGACTGCTTGGAAGGCAACCATGCTAACCGTTACACCACCGACGCCATAAATACACTTGTTTAAATTTTCTTAGATATATATCGCCTTCGAATTCATTACCCATCAATTTATAAAGCTTCCTATATTTGAAGTTTTATATCAAATTGCATCTTAACCTATTGGAGTTAAGTAAGACAAAAAGATATGATTTTTTTCCCCCTCTCTCGTAAATAAAGAAACACTGCATTTTCGAAAGTTCGGCAACTAGTGTAATAAACATTATAGTACTTGATTCCATCTAATCCTAGCAAAAATAACGTGCGTCGGCCGGGAGTCGAACCCGGATCGACTGCTTGGAAGGCAACCATGCTAACCGTTACACCACCGACACGACACGAACAGAATATAATTGCCCGAGGCGTAATATAAACTTATAAGAAAATGTATGAAATTCATGATTAAAGAAAACATGCACTTCATAAGATGACGATAAAGGTGACGCAGATCCAACTTTTGGATGGCGGAATTGAAAGGATGAAATTTAGCAATTCAAAAAGAATAGGAAAAATATCCAGTAACAGATGGATAAAAAAACGAAAGAAAGAAGAGAAAAATAACCTTTGTAGAACCGTGCGGGCCATTGTGCAATCGGTGTAGTCTGTCTGGGAGGAAACAGAAATCTGACTTACCGGCGACCGGAATGTTAACATCGAGTCGCAGTCAGGAATCCCTGGACGAAGAATGAGACGAAATCACCCCAGTAACGACAACGTGTCATAATTAAAGCAGGATAGAGACGGCCGAAGCACGTTACGTCTTTTTTCAATTTTTCAATACGAAATCCACCGAAGCCAAAAAGATCAACACGATCAAGACCCTTAAAATACTAGTGAGCGCTCTATGGTAGGACATAATACCAGTTGGATGAATATACTGGGCATAGTGTGAGACTCCCTTTTAAGTTGTATCACGAGTAATGTCTATAGCCCATTCAGCAGGCTGACAATGATGAGGACGGGAAGACCAGATTGGTAACGATATTACGCTTTGAATAGGCTGCCTATATTTTTGTGCGTCCATAATTCTCCAAATTTTGGCCTAACATTTTTGGTAGTCCAGTTTCGCGATTTGATATTTAATGAGCGGATCCTTTTGCAATGCCAAAAATTAGGGCTCGTCCGGGAGTCGAACCCGGGACCTCTCGCACCCGAAGCGAGAATCATACCACTAGACCAACGAGCCTGACACTGCTAATTGCAATTAAATAGATTATAAATAATTTCATGTCACATATCAAGACAGTGAACAAGTATTCCAATCTCTAGAATATTTTATGTTCATTGACAAATTGTAGCTTTCGATTGCAAATTACGTTCCGTTTCTATGAGAAAGAAATAACTAAAAACTTAAAGTTTACACTCCGTGTGGGATCGATTTGACATTTCGAATACAAATAAAAAGACGACATATGTTAAAATAGCGTTTTGTCTGCCGGCCGAAGTTTAGTTATCCATCAATTGGGTCAACTGTTGATATGCCTGAGCTGCAATGCTGTTCCGTTGATTTCCGTCATGGTTTTAAGCTAAAATTCACTCTTAGATCCCCAAGGTTTCCGTGGTGTAGTGGTTATCACATCCGCTTAACACGCGGAAGGTCCTGAGTTCAATCCTCAGCGGAAACATCTATTTTTGCTGTCTTTAAGAATGGCCAATTTGAAATGGCATCAACGTTCTTACAGTTTAATTTCTGTTTTACTTGTTTCAAAATTTCTATATACAATTAGTGTCAAAAGTTGTTCAGCACTGCTGGTTCAAATGGTTCAGCTGTATCAACATGGATTGGTAAAGACCTGAAATAAATGCTTGTATGCCGAATAGTCCGAAATTTTAAACCACTGGGGTGCCTCCGTTAAAAAGTTGTGGAATCTCTGAGAGAACATGAATCGAAATGGTCAGAGTATATATCTTTTTTTTCAAATGACGTAGACAATAAATTTCATACGATATAAAAAATTCGTGCGTCGGCCGGGAGTCGAACCCGGATCGACTGCTTGGAAGGCAACCATGCTAACCGTTACACCACCGACGCCATAAATACACTTGTTTAAATTTTCTTAGATATATATCGCCTTCGAATTCATTACCCATCAATTTATAAAGCTTCCTATATTTGAAGTTTTATATCAAATTGCATCTTAACCTATTGGAGTTAAGTAAGACAAAAAGATATGATTTTTTTCCCCCTCTCTCGTAAATAAAGAAACACTGCATTTTCGAAAGTTCGGCAACTAGTGTAATAAACATTATAGTACTTGATTCCATCTAATCCTAGCAAAAATAACGTGCGTCGGCCGGGAGTCGAACCCGGATCGACTGCTTGGAAGGCAACCATGCTAACCGTTACACCACCGACGCCATGTTACTGATGTGAACGAAATTCTTTCTTATAGCACAGACGAATACAGTCAGTTTATTGAATAACGTGGCAATGCATATATGCAGGCCAGATTAAAAAGAATTACAACTTTAATGATATCGATATATATCTTATAATGTCTAATTCTTATAAATTTTCCCATGCCATGCTGACAAACTATTTACTTCTTTAAATTACTGCCAGATAGTGTGTGCATGATTAGCTGATGTCAATTATTCCGTAATTGATACGGTATAGAAATAATCCAAAGTTTAAACTTTAAGAGGTCTTGCAAGTTTAATTCTTTGTCTCACCCTTGTGCAATAATTTAATATCGTACACTAGTTAACTTGTAGGTTATGCTAATTTATAGTGGAAATACGAATCAATTACCGAGGGGCGTAATTAATCTTCGAACATATGTTACTTTCTCTAAACCACTATTTGAAGAAACTGTTTTCTGGTTGGAAGAATTGGAGATATAGTCTGCTGAACTGAACAAGATAGGCTGAAAAATAAAAGATAATTTGCTTTCGTGAATGTTTGGGTTCTACACTGTATACGAAACAAAGACCGGTGAATATATGTTTACATGATGACGACACGAACAGAATATAATTGCCCGAGGCGTAATATGAACTTATAAGAAAATGTATGAAATTCATGATTAAAGAAAACATGCACTTCATAAGATGACGATAAAGGTGACGCAGATCCAACTTTTGGATGGCGGAATTGAAAGGATGAAATTTAGCAATTCAAAAAGAATAGGAAAAATATCCAGTAACAGATGGATAAAAAAACGAAAGAAAGAAGAGAAAAATAACCTTTGTAGAACCGTGCGGGCCATTGTGCAATCGGTGTAGTCTGTCTGGGAGGAAACAGAAATCTGACTTACCGGCGACCGGAATGTTAACATCGAGTCGCAGTCAGGAATCCCTGGACGAAGAATGAGACGAAATCACCCCAGTAACGACAACGTGTCATAATTAAAGCAGGATAGAGACGGCCGAAGCACGTTACGTCTTTTTTCAATTTTTCAATACGAAATCCACCGAAGCCAAAAAGATCAACACGATCAAGACCCTTAAAATACTAGTGAGCGCTCTATGGTAGGACATAATACCAGTTGGATGAATATACTGGGCATAGTGTGAGACTCCCTTTTAAGTTGTATCACGAGTAATGTCTATAGCCCATTCAGCAGGCTGACAATGATGAGGACGGGAAGACCAGATTGGTAACGATATTACGCTTTGAATAGGCTGCCTATATTTTTGTGCGTCCATAATTCTCCAAATTTTGGCCTAACATTTTTGGTAGTCCAGTTTCGCGATTTGATATTTAATGAGCGGATCCTTTTGCAATGCCAAAAATTAGGGCTCGTCCGGGAGTCGAACCCGGGACCTCTCGCACCCGAAGCGAGAATCATACCACTAGACCAACGAGCCTGACACTGCTAATTGCAATTAAATAGATTATAAATAATTTCATGTCACATATCAAGACAGTGAACAAGTATTCCAATCTCTAGAATATTTTATGTTCATTGACAAATTGTAGCTTTCGATTGCAAATTACGTTCCGTTTCTATGAGAAAGAAATAACTAAAAACTTAAAGTTTACACTCCGTGTGGGATCGATTTGACATTTCGAATACAAATAAAAAGACGACATATGTTAAAATAGCGTTTTGTCTGCCGGCCGAAGTTTAGTTATCCATCAATTGGGTCAACTGTTGATATGCCTGAGCTGCAATGCTGTTCCGTTGATTTCCGTCATGGTTTTAAGCTAAAATTCACTCTTAGATCCCCAAGGTTTCCGTGGTGTAGTGGTTATCACATCCGCTTAACACGCGGAAGGTCCTGAGTTCAATCCTCAGCGGAAACATCTATTTTTGCTGTCTTTAAGAATGGCCAATTTGAAATGGCATCAACGTTCTTACAGTTTAATTTCTGTTTTACTTGTTTCAAAATTTCTATATACAATTAGTGTCAAAAGTTGTTCAGCACTGCTGGTTCAAATGGTTCAGCTGTATCAACATGGATTGGTAAAGACCTGAAATAAATGCTTGTATGCCGAATAGTCCGAAATTTTAAACCACTGGGGTGCCTCCGTTAAAAAGTTGTGGAATCTCTGAGAGAACATGAATCGAAATGGTCAGAGTATATATCTTTTTTTTCAAATGACGTAGACAATAAATTTCATACGATATAAAAAATTCGTGCGTCGGCCGGGAGTCGAACCCGGATCGACTGCTTGGAAGGCAACCATGCTAACCGTTACACCACCGACGCCATAAATACACTTGTTTAAATTTTCTTAGATATATATCGCCTTCGAATTCATTACCCATCAATTTATAAAGCTTCCTATATTTGAAGTTTTATATCAAATTGCATCTTAACCTATTGGAGTTAAGTAAGACAAAAAGATATGATTTTTTTCCCCCTCTCTCGTAAATAAAGAAACACTGCATTTTCGAAAGTTCGGCAACTAGTGTAATAAACATTATAGTACTTGATTCCATCTAATCCTAGCAAAAATAACGTGCGTCGGCCGGGAGTCGAACCCGGATCGACTGCTTGGAAGGCAACCATGCTAACCGTTACACCACCGACGCCATGTTACTGATGTGAACGAAATTCTTTCTTATAGCACAGACGAATACAGTCAGTTTATTGAATAACGTGGCAATGCATATATGCAGGCCAGATTAAAAAGAATTACAACTTTAATGATATCGATATATATCTTATAATGTCTAATTCTTATAAATTTTCCCATGCCATGCTGACAAAATATTTACTTCTTTAAATTACTGCCAGATAGTGTGTGCATGATTAGCTGATGTCAATTATTCCGTAATTGATACGGTATAGAAATAATCCAAAGTTTAAACTTTAAGAGGTCTTGCAAGTTTAATTCTTTGTCTCACCCTTGTGCAATAATTTAATATCGTACACTAGTTAACTTGTAGGTTATGCTAATTTATAGTGGAAATACGAATCAATTACCGAGGGGCGTAATTAATCTTCGAACATATGTTACTTTCTCTAAACCACTATTTGAAGAAACTGTTTTCTGGTTGGAAGAATTGGAGATATAGTCTGCTGAACTGAACAAGATAGGCTGAAAAATAAAAGATAATTTGCTTTCGTGAATGTTTGGGTTCTACACTGTATACGAAACAAAGACCGGTGAATATATGTTTACATGATGACGACACGAACAGAATATAATTGCCCGAGGCGTAATATAAACTTATAAGAAAATGTATGAAATTCATGATTAAAGAAAACATGCACTTCATAAGATGACGATAAAGGTGACGCAGATCCAACTTTTGGATGGCGGAATTGAAAGGATGAAATTTAGCAATTCAAAAAGAATAGGAAAAATATCCAGTAACAGATGGATAAAAAAACGAAAGAAAGAAGAGAAAAATAACCTTTGTAGAACCGTGCGGGCCATTGTGCAATCGGTGTAGTCTGTCTGGGAGGAAACAGAAATCTGACTTACCGGCGACCGGAATGTTAACATCGAGTCGCAGTCAGGAATCCCTGGACGAAGAATGAGACGAAATCACCCCAGTAACGACAACGTGTCATAATTAAAGCAGGATAGAGACGGCCGAAGCACGTTACGTCTTTTTTCAATTTTTCAATACGAAATCCACCGAAGCCAAAAAGATCAACACGATCAAGACCCTTAAAATACTAGTGAGCGCTCTATGGTAGGACATAATACCAGTTGGATGAATATACTGGGCATAGTGTGAGACTCCCTTTTAAGTTGTATCACGAGTAATGTCTATAGCCCATTCAGCAGGCTGACAATGATGAGGACGGGAAGACCAGATTGGTAACGATATTACGCTTTGAATAGGCTGCCTATATTTTTGTGCGTCCATAATTCTCCAAATTTTGGCCTAACATTTTTGGTAGTCCAGTTTCGCGATTTGATATTTAATGAGCGGATCCTTTTGCAATGCCAAAAATTAGGGCTCGTCCGGGAGTCGAACCCGGGACCTCTCGCACCCGAAGCGAGAATCATACCACTAGACCAACGAGCCTGACACTGCTAATTGCAATTAAATAGATTATAAATAATTTCATGTCACATATCAAGACAGTGAACAAGTATTCCAATCTCTAGAATATTTTATGTTCATTGACAAATTGTAGCTTTCGATTGCAAATTACGTTCCGTTTCTATGAGAAAGAAATAACTAAAAACTTAAAGTTTACACTCCGTGTGGGATCGATTTGACATTTCGAATACAAATAAAAAGACGACATATGTTAAAATAGCGTTTTGTCTGCCGGCCGAAGTTTAGTTATCCATCAATTGGGTCAACTGTTGATATGCCTGAGCTGCAATGCTGTTCCGTTGATTTCCGTCATGGTTTTAAGCTAAAATTCACTCTTAGATCCCCAAGGTTTCCGTGGTGTAGTGGTTATCACATCCGCTTAACACGCGGAAGGTCCTGAGTTCAATCCTCAGCGGAAACATCTATTTTTGCTGTCTTTAAGAATGGCCAATTTGAAATGGCATCAACGTTCTTACAGTTTAATTTCTGTTTTACTTGTTTCAAAATTTCTATATACAATTAGTGTCAAAAGTTGTTCAGCACTGCTGGTTCAAATGGTTCAGCTGTATCAACATGGATTGGTAAAGACCTGAAATAAATGCTTGTATGCCGAATAGTCCGAAATTTTAAACCACTGGGGTGCCTCCGTTAAAAAGTTGTGGAATCTCTGAGAGAACATGAATCGAAATGGTCAGAGTATATATCTTTTTTTTCAAATGACGTAGACAATAAATTTCATACGATATAAAAAATTCGTGCGTCGGCCGGGAGTCGAACCCGGATCGACTGCTTGGAAGGCAACCATGCTAACCGTTACACCACCGACGCCATAAATACACTTGTTTAAATTTTCTTAGATATATATCGCCTTCGAATTCATTACCCATCAATTTATAAAGCTTCCTATATTTGAAGTTTTATATCAAATTGCATCTTAACCTATTGGAGTTAAGTAAGACAAAAAGATATGATTTTTTTCCCCCTCTCTCGTAAATAAAGAAACACTGCATTTTCGAAAGTTCGGCAACTAGTGTAATAAACATTATAGTACTTGATTCCATCTAATCCTAGCAAAAATAACGTGCGTCGGCCGGGAGTCGAACCCGGATCGACTGCTTGGAAGGCAACCATGCTAACCGTTACACCACCGACGCCATGTTACTGATGTGAACGAAATTCTTTCTTATAGCACAGACGAATACAGTCAGTTTATTGAATAACGTGGCAATGCATATATGCAGGCCAGATTAAAAAGAATTACAACTTTAATGATATCGATATATATCTTATAATGTCTAATTCTTATAAATTTTCCCATGCCATGCTGACAAACTATTTACTTCTTTAAATTACTGCCAGATAGTGTGTGCATGATTAGCTGATGTCAATTATTCCGTAATTGATACGGTATAGAAATAATCCAAAGTTTAAACTTTAAGAGGTCTTGCAAGTTTAATTCTTTGTCTCACCCTTGTGCAATAATTTAATATCGTACACTAGTTAACTTGTAGGTTATGCTAATTTATAGTGGAAATACGAATCAATTACCGAGGGGCGTAATTAATCTTCGAACATATGTTACTTTCTCTAAACCACTATTTGAAGAAACTGTTTTCTGGTTGGAAGAATTGGAGATATAGTCTGCTGAACTGAACAAGATAGGCTGAAAAATAAAAGATAATTTGCTTTCGTGAATGTTTGGGTTCTACACTGTATACGAAACAAAGACCGGTGAATATATGTTTACATGATGACGACACGAACAGAATATAATTGCCCGAGGCGTAATATAAACTTATAAGAAAATGTATGAAATTCATGATTAAAGAAAACATGCACTTCATAAGATGACGATAAAGGTGACGCAGATCCAACTTTTGGATGGCGGAATTGAAAGGATGAAATTTAGCAATTCAAAAAGAATAGGAAAAATATCCAGTAACAGATGGATAAAAAAACGAAAGAAAGAAGAGAAAAATAACCTTTGTAGAACCGTGCGGGCCATTGTGCAATCGGTGTAGTCTGTCTGGGAGGAAACAGAAATCTGACTTACCGGCGACCGGAATGTTAACATCGAGTCGCAGTCAGGAATCCCTGGACGAAGAATGAGACGAAATCACCCCAGTAACGACAACGTGTCATAATTAAAGCAGGATAGAGACGGCCGAAGCACGTTACGTCTTTTTTCAATTTTTCAATACGAAATCCACCGAAGCCAAAAAGATCAACACGATCAAGACCCTTAAAATACTAGTGAGCGCTCTATGGTAGGACATAATACCAGTTGGATGAATATACTGGGCATAGTGTGAGACTCCCTTTTAAGTTGTATCACGAGTAATGTCTATAGCCCATTCAGCAGGCTGACAATGATGAGGACGGGAAGACCAGATTGGTAACGATATTACGCTTTGAATAGGCTGCCTATATTTTTGTGCGTCCATAATTCTCCAAATTTTGGCCTAACATTTTTGGTAGTCCAGTTTCGCGATTTGATATTTAATGAGCGGATCCTTTTGCAATGCCAAAAATTAGGGCTCGTCCGGGAGTCGAACCCGGGACCTCTCGCACCCGAAGCGAGAATCATACCACTAGACCAACGAGCCTGACACTGCTAATTGCAATTAAATAGATTATAAATAATTTCATGTCACATATCAAGACAGTGAACAAGTATTCCAATCTCTAGAATATTTTATGTTCATTGACAAATTGTAGCTTTCGATTGCAAATTACGTTCCGTTTCTACGAGAAAGAAATAACTAAAAACTTAAAGTTTACACTCCGTGTGGGATCGATTTGACATTTCGAATACAAATAAAAAGACGACATATGTTAAAATAGCGTTTTGTCTGCCGGCCGAAGTTTAGTTATCCATCAATTGGGTCAACTGTTGATATGCCTGAGCTGCAATGCTGTTCCGTTGATTTCCGTCATGGTTTTAAGCTAAAATTCACTCTTAGATCCCCAAGGTTTCCGTGGTGTAGTGGTTATCACATCCGCTTAACACGCGGAAGGTCCTGAGTTCAATCCTCAGCGGAAACATCTATTTTTGCTGTCTTTAAGAATGGCCAATTTGAAATGGCATCAACGTTCTTACAGTTTAATTTCTGTTTTACTTGTTTCAAAATTTCTATATACAATTAGTGTCAAAAGTTGTTCAGCACTGCTGGTTCAAATGGTTCAGCTGTATCAACATGGATTGGTAAAGACCTGAAATAAATGCTTGTATGCCGAATAGTCCGAAATTTTAAACCACTGGGGTGCCTCCGTTAAAAAGTTGTGGAATCTCTGAGAGAACATGAATCGAAATGGTCAGAGTATATATCTTTTTTTTCAAATGACGTAGACAATAAATTTCATACGATATAAAAAATTCGTGCGTCGGCCGGGAGTCGAACCCGGATCGACTGCTTGGAAGGCAACCATGCTAACCGTTACACCACCGACGCCATAAATACACTTGTTTAAATTTTCTTAGATATATATCGCCTTCGAATTCATTACCCATCAATTTATAAAGCTTCCTATATTTGAAGTTTTATATCAAATTGCATCTTAACCTATTGGAGTTAAGTAAGACAAAAAGATATGATTTTTTTCCCCCTCTCTCGTAAATAAAGAAACACTGCATTTTCGAAAGTTCGGCAACTAGTGTAATAAACATTATAGTACTTGATTCCATCTAATCCTAGCAAAAATAACGTGCGTCGGCCGGGAGTCGAACCCGGATCGACTGCTTGGAAGGCAACCATGCTAACCGTTACACCACCGACGCCATGTTACTGATGTGAACGAAATTCTTTCTTATAGCACAGACGAATACAGTCAGTTTATTGAATAACGTGGCAATGCATATATGCAGGCCAGATTAAAAAGAATTACAACTTTAATGATATCGATATATATCTTATAATGTCTAATTCTTATAAATTTTCCCATGCCATGCTGACAAACTATTTACTTCTTTAAATTACTGCCAGATAGTGTGTGCATGATTAGCTGATGTCAATTATTCCGTAATTGATACGGTATAGAAATAATCCAAAGTTTAAACTTTAAGAGGTCTTGCAAGTTTAATTCTTTGTCTCACCCTTGTGCAATAATTTAATATCGTACACTAGTTAACTTGTAGGTTATGCTAATTTATAGTGGAAATACGAATCAATTACCGAGGGGCGTAATTAATCTTCGAACATATGTTACTTTCTCTAAACCACTATTTGAAGAAACTGTTTTCTGGTTGGAAGAATTGGAGATATAGTCTGCTGAACTGAACAAGATAGGCTGAAAAATAAAAGATAATTTGCTTTCGTGAATGTTTGGGTTCTACACTGTATACGAAACAAAGACCGGTGAATATATGTTTACATGATGACGACACGAACAGAATATAATTGCCCGAGGCGTAATATAAACTTATAAGAAAATGTATGAAATTCATGATTAAAGAAAACATGCACTTCATAAGATGACGATAAAGGTGACGCAGATCCAACTTTTGGATGGCGGAATTGAAAGGATGAAATTTAGCAATTCAAAAAGAATAGGAAAAATATCCAGTAACAGATGGATAAAAAAACGAAAGAAAGAAGAGAAAAATAACCTTTGTAGAACCGTGCGGGCCATTGTGCAATCGGTGTAGTCTGTCTGGGAGGAAACAGAAATCTGACTTACCGGCGACCGGAATGTTAACATCGAGTCGCAGTCAGGAATCCCTGGACGAAGAATGAGACGAAATCACCCCAGTAACGACAACGTGTCATAATTAAAGCAGGATAGAGACGGCCGAAGCACGTTACGTCTTTTTTCAATTTTTCAATACGAAATCCACCGAAGCCAAAAAGATCAACACGATCAAGACCCTTAAAATACTAGTGAGCGCTCTATGGTAGGACATAATACCAGTTGGATGAATATACTGGGCATAGTGTGAGACTCCCTTTTAAGTTGTATCACGAGTAATGTCTATAGCCCATTCAGCAGGCTGACAATGATGAGGACGGGAAGACCAGATTGGTAACGATATTACGCTTTGAATAGGCTGCCTATATTTTTGTGCGTCCATAATTCTCCAAATTTTGGCCTAACATTTTTGGTAGTCCAGTTTCGCGATTTGATATTTAATGAGCGGATCCTTTTGCAATGCCAAAAATTAGGGCTCGTCCGGGAGTCGAACCCGGGACCTCTCGCACCCGAAGCGAGAATCATACCACTAGACCAACGAGCCTGACACTGCTAATTGCAATTAAATAGATTATAAATAATTTCATGTCACATATCAAGACAGTGAACAAGTATTCCAATCTCTAGAATATTTTATGTTCATTGACAAATTGTAGCTTTCGATTGCAAATTACGTTCCGTTTCTATGAGAAAGAAATAACTAAAAACTTAAAGTTTACACTCCGTGTGGGATCGATTTGACATTTCGAATACAAATAAAAAGACGACATATGTTAAAATAGCGTTTTGTCTGCCGGCCGAAGTTTAGTTATCCATCAATTGGGTCAACTGTTGATATGCCTGAGCTGCAATGCTGTTCCGTTGATTTCCGTCATGGTTTTAAGCTAAAATTCACTCTTAGATCCCCAAGGTTTCCGTGGTGTAGTGGTTATCACATCCGCTTAACACGCGGAAGGTCCTGAGTTCAATCCTCAGCGGAAACATCTATTTTTGCTGTCTTTAAGAATGGCCAATTTGAAATGGCATCAACGTTCTTACAGTTTAATTTCTGTTTTACTTGTTTCAAAATTTCTATATACAATTAGTGTCAAAAGTTGTTCAGCACTGCTGGTTCAAATGGTTCAGCTGTATCAACATGGATTGGTAAAGACCTGAAATAAATGCTTGTATGCCGAATAGTCCGAAATTTTAAACCACTGGGGTGCCTCCGTTAAAAAGTTGTGGAATCTCTGAGAGAACATGAATCGAAATGGTCAGAGTATATATCTTTTTTTTCAAATGACGTAGACAATAAATTTCATACGATATAAAAAATTCGTGCGTCGGCCGGGAGTCGAACCCGGATCGACTGCTTGGAAGGCAACCATGCTAACCGTTACACCACCGACGCCATAAATACACTTGTTTAAATTTTCTTAGATATATATCGCCTTCGAATTCATTACCCATCAATTTATAAAGCTTCCTATATTTGAAGTTTTATATCAAATTGCATCTTAACCTATTGGAGTTAAGTAAGACAAAAAGATATGATTTTTTTCCCCCTCTCTCGTAAATAAAGAAACACTGCATTTTCGAAAGTTCGGCAACTAGTGTAATAAACATTATAGTACTTGATTCCATCTAATCCTAGCAAAAATAACGTGCGTCGGCCGGGAGTCGAACCCGGATCGACTGCTTGGAAGGCAACCATGCTAACCGTTACACCACCGACGCCATGTTACTGATGTGAACGAAATTCTTTCTTATAGCACAGACGAATACAGTCAGTTTATTGAATAACGTGGCAATGCATATATGCAGGCCAGATTAAAAAGAATTACAACTTTAATGATATCGATATATATCTTATAATGTCTAATTCTTATAAATTTTCCCATGCCATGCTGACAAACTATTTACTTCTTTAAATTACTGCCAGATAGTGTGTGCATGATTAGCTGATGTCAATTATTCCGTAATTGATACGGTATAGAAATAATCCAAAGTTTAAACTTTAAGAGGTCTTGCAAGTTTAATTCTTTGTCTCACCCTTGTGCAATAATTTAATATCGTACACTAGTTAACTTGTAGGTTATGCTAATTTATAGTGGAAATACGAATCAATTACCGAGGGGCGTAATTAATCTTCGAACATATGTTACTTTCTCTAAACCACTATTTGAAGAAACTGTTTTCTGGTTGGAAGAATTGGAGATATGGTCTGCTGAACTGAACAAGATAGGCTGAAAAATAAAAGATAATTTGCTTTCGTGAATGTTTGGGTTCTACACTGTATACGAAACAAAGACCGGTGAATATATGTTTACATGATGACGACACGAACAGAATATAATTGCCCGAGGCGTAATATAAACTTATAAGAAAATGTATGAAATTCATGATTAAAGAAAACATGCACTTCATAAGATGACGATAAAGGTGACGCAGATCCAACTTTTGGATGGCGGAATTGAAAGGATGAAATTTAGCAATTCAAAAAGAATAGGAAAAATATCCAGTAACAGATGGATAAAAAAACGAAAGAAAGAAGAGAAAAATAACCTTTGTAGAACCGTGCGGGCCATTGTGCAATCGGTGTAGTCTGTCTGGGAGGAAACAGAAATCTGACTTACCGGCGACCGGAATGTTAACATCGAGTCGCAGTCAGGAATCCCTGGACGAAGAATGAGACGAAATCACCCCAGTAACGACAACGTGTCATAATTAAAGCAGGATAGAGACGGCCGAAGCACGTTACGTCTTTTTTCAATTTTTCAATACGAAATCCACCGAAGCCAAAAAGATCAACACGATCAAGACCCTTAAAATACTAGTGAGCGCTCTATGGTAGGACATAATACCAGTTGGATGAATATACTGGGCATAGTGTGAGACTCCCTTTTAAGTTGTATCACGAGTAATGTCTATAGCCCATTCAGCAGGCTGACAATGATGAGGACGGGAAGACCAGATTGGTAACGATATTACGCTTTGAATAGGCTGCCTATATTTTTGTGCGTCCATAATTCTCCAAATTTTGGCCTAACATTTTTGGTAGTCCAGTTTCGCGATTTGATATTTAATGAGCGGATCCTTTTGCAATGCCAAAAATTAGGGCTCGTCCGGGAGTCGAACCCGGGACCTCTCGCACCCGAAGCGAGAATCATACCACTAGACCAACGAGCCTGACACTGCTAATTGCAATTAAATAGATTATAAATAATTTCATGTCACATATCAAGACAGTGAACAAGTATTCCAATCTCTAGAATATTTTATGTTCATTGACAAATTGTAGCTTTCGATTGCAAATTACGTTCCGTTTCTATGAGAAAGAAATAACTAAAAACTTAAAGTTTACACTCCGTGTGGGATCGATTTGACATTTCGAATACAAATAAAAAGACGACATATGTTAAAATAGCGTTTTGTCTGCCGGCCGAAGTTTAGTTATCCATCAATTGGGTCAACTGTTGATATGCCTGAGCTGCAATGCTGTTCCGTTGATTTCCGTCATGGTTTTAAGCTAAAATTCACTCTTAGATCCCCAAGGTTTCCGTGGTGTAGTGGTTATCACATCCGCTTAACACGCGGAAGGTCCTGAGTTCAATCCTCAGCGGAAACATCTATTTTTGCTGTCTTTAAGAATGGCCAATTTGAAATGGCATCAACGTTCTTACAGTTTAATTTCTGTTTTACTTGTTTCAAAATTTCTATATACAATTAGTGTCAAAAGTTGTTCAGCACTGCTGGTTCAAATGGTTCAGCTGTATCAACATGGATTGGTAAAGACCTGAAATAAATGCTTGTATGCCGAATAGTCCGAAATTTTAAACCACTGGGGTGCCTCCGTTAAAAAGTTGTGGAATCTCTGAGAGAACATGAATCGAAATGGTCAGAGTATATATCTTTTTTTTCAAATGACGTAGACAATAAATTTCATACGATATAAAAAATTCGTGCGTCGGCCGGGAGTCGAACCCGGATCGACTGCTTGGAAGGCAACCATGCTAACCGTTACACCACCGACGCCATAAATACACTTGTTTAAATTTTCTTAGATATATATCGCCTTCGAATTCATTACCCATCAATTTATAAAGCTTCCTATATTTGAAGTTTTATATCAAATTGCATCTTAACCTATTGGAGTTAAGTAAGACAAAAAGATATGATTTTTTTCCCCCTCTCTCGTAAATAAAGAAACACTGCATTTTCGAAAGTTCGGCAACTAGTGTAATAAACATTATAGTACTTGATTCCATCTAATCCTAGCAAAAATAACGTGCGTCGGCCGGGAGTCGAACCCGGATCGACTGCTTGGAAGGCAACCATGCTAACCGTTACACCACCGACGCCATGTTACTGATGTGAACGAAATTCTTTCTTATAGCACAGACGAATACAGTCAGTTTATTGAATAACGTGGCAATGCATATATGCAGGCCAGATTAAAAAGAATTACAACTTTAATGATATCGATATATATCTTATAATGTCTAATTCTTATAAATTTTCCCATGCCATGCTGACAAACTATTTACTTCTTTAAATTACTGCCAGATAGTGTGTGCATGATTAGCTGATGTCAATTATTCCGTAATTGATACGGTATAGAAATAATCCAAAGTTTAAACTTTAAGAGGTCTTGCAAGTTTAATTCTTTGTCTCACCCTTGTGCAATAATTTAATATCGTACACTAGTTAACTTGTAGGTTATGCTAATTTATAGTGGAAATACGAATCAATTACCGAGGGGCGTAATTAATCTTCGAACATATGTTACTTTCTCTAAACCACTATTTGAAGAAACTGTTTTCTGGTTGGAAGAATTGGAGATATGGTCTGCTGAACTGAACAAGATAGGCTGAAAAATAAAAGATAATTTGCTTTCGTGAATGTTTGGGTTCTACACTGTATACGAAACAAAGACCGGTGAATATATGTTTACATGATGACGACACGAACAGAATATAATTGCCCGAGGCGTAATATAAACTTATAAGAAAATGTATGAAATTCATGATTAAAGAAAACATGCACTTCATAAGATGACGATAAAGGTGACGCAGATCCAACTTTTGGATGGCGGAATTGAAAGGATGAAATTTAGCAATTCAAAAAGAATAGGAAAAATATCCAGTAACAGATGGATAAAAAAACGAAAGAAAGAAGAGAAAAATAACCTTTGTAGAACCGTGCGGGCCATTGTGCAATCGGTGTAGTCTGTCTGGGAGGAAACAGAAATCTGACTTACCGGCGACCGGAATGTTAACATCGAGTCGCAGTCAGGAATCCCTGGACGAAGAATGAGACGAAATCACCCCAGTAACGACAACGTGTCATAATTAAAGCAGGATAGAGACGGCCGAAGCACGTTACGTCTTTTTTCAATTTTTCAATACGAAATCCACCGAAGCCAAAAAGATCAACACGATCAAGACCCTTAAAATACTAGTGAGCGCTCTATGGTAGGACATAATACCAGTTGGATGAATATACTGGGCATAGTGTGAGACTCCCTTTTAAGTTGTATCACGAGTAATGTCTATAGCCCATTCAGCAGGCTGACAATGATGAGGACGGGAAGACCAGATTGGTAACGATATTACGCTTTGAATAGGCTGCCTATATTTTTGTGCGTCCATAATTCTCCAAATTTTGGCCTAACATTTTTGGTAGTCCAGTTTCGCGATTTGATATTTAATGAGCGGATCCTTTTGCAATGCCAAAAATTAGGGCTCGTCCGGGAGTCGAACCCGGGACCTCTCGCACCCGAAGCGAGAATCATACCACTAGACCAACGAGCCTGACACTGCTAATTGCAATTAAATAGATTATAAATAATTTCATGTCACATATCAAGACAGTGAACAAGTATTCCAATCTCTAGAATATTTTATGTTCATTGACAAATTGTAGCTTTCGATTGCAAATTACGTTCCGTTTCTATGAGAAAGAAATAACTAAAAACTTAAAGTTTACACTCCGTGTGGGATCGATTTGACATTTCGAATACAAATAAAAAGACGACATATGTTAAAATAGCGTTTTGTCTGCCGGCCGAAGTTTAGTTATCCATCAATTGGGTCAACTGTTGATATGCCTGAGCTGCAATGCTGTTCCGTTGATTTCCGTCATGGTTTTAAGCTAAAATTCACTCTTAGATCCCCAAGGTTTCCGTGGTGTAGTGGTTATCACATCCGCTTAACACGCGGAAGGTCCTGAGTTCAATCCTCAGCGGAAACATCTATTTTTGCTGTCTTTAAGAATGGCCAATTTGAAATGGCATCAACGTTCTTACAGTTTAATTTCTGTTTTACTTGTTTCAAAATTTCTATATACAATTAGTGTCAAAAGTTGTTCAGCACTGCTGGTTCAAATGGTTCAGCTGTATCAACATGGATTGGTAAAGACCTGAAATAAATGCTTGTATGCCGAATAGTCCGAAATTTTAAACCACTGGGGTGCCTCCGTTAAAAAGTTGTGGAATCTCTGAGAGAACATGAATCGAAATGGTCAGAGTATATATCTTTTTTTTCAAATGACGTAGACAATAAATTTCATACGATATAAAAAATTCGTGCGTCGGCCGGGAGTCGAACCCGGATCGACTGCTTGGAAGGCAACCATGCTAACCGTTACACCACCGACGCCATAAATACACTTGTTTAAATTTTCTTAGATATATATCGCCTTCGAATTCATTACCCATCAATTTATAAAGCTTCCTATATTTGAAGTTTTATATCAAATTGCATCTTAACCTATTGGAGTTAAGTAAGACAAAAAGATATGATTTTTTTCCCCCTCTCTCGTAAATAAAGAAACACTGCATTTTCGAAAGTTCGGCAACTAGTGTAATAAACATTATAGTACTTGATTCCATCTAATCCTAGCAAAAATAACGTGCGTCGGCCGGGAGTCGAACCCGGATCGATTGCTTGGAAGGCAACCATGCTAACCGTTACACCACCGACGCCATGTTACTGATGTGAACGAAATTCTTTCTTATAGCACAGACGAATACAGTCAGTTTATTGAATAACGTGGCAATGCATATATGCAGGCCAGATTAAAAAGAATTACAACTTTAATGATATCGATATATATCTTATAATGTCTAATTCTTATAAATTTTCCCATGCCATGCTGACAAACTATTTACTTCTTTAAATTACTGCCAGATAGTGTGTGCATGATTAGCTGATGTCAATTATTCCGTAATTGATACGGTATAGAAATAATCCAAAGTTTAAACTTTAAGAGGTATTGCAAGTTTAATTCTTTGTCTCACCCTTGTGCAATAATTTAATATCGTACACTAGTTAACTTGTAGGTTATGCTAATTTATAGTGGAAATACGAATCAATTACCGAGGGGCGTAATTAATCTTCGAACATATGTTACTTTCTCTAAACCACTATTTGAAGAAACTGTTTTCTGGTTGGAAGAATTGGAGATATGGTCTGCTGAACTGAACAAGATAGGCTGAAAAATAAAAGATAATTTGCTTTCGTGAATGTTTGGGTTCTACACTGTATACGAAACAAAGACCGGTGAATATATGTTTACATGATGACGACACGAACAGAATATAATTGCCCGAGGCGTAATATAAACTTATAAGAAAATGTATGAAATTCATGATTAAAGAAAACATGCACTTCATAAGATGACGATAAAGGTGACGCAGATCCAACTTTTGGATGGCGGAATTGAAAGGATGAAATTTAGCAATTCAAAAAGAATAGGAAAAATATCCAGTAACAGATGGATAAAAAAACGAAAGAAAGAAGAGAAAAATAACCTTTGTAGAACCGTGCGGGCCATTGTGCAATCGGTGTAGTCTGTCTGGGAGGAAACAGAAATCTGACTTACCGGCGACCGGAATGTTAACATCGAGTCGCAGTCAGGAATCCCTGGACGAAGAATGAGACGAAATCACCCCAGTAACGACAACGTGTCATAATTAAAGCAGGATAGAGACGGCCGAAGCACGTTACGTCTTTTTTCAATTTTTCAATACGAAATCCACCGAAGCCAAAAAGATCAACACGATCAAGACCCTTAAAATACTAGTGAGCGCTCTATGGTAGGACATAATACCAGTTGGATGAATATACTGGGCATAGTGTGAGACTCCCTTTTAAGTTGTATCACGAGTAATGTCTATAGCCCATTCAGCAGGCTGACAATGATGAGGACGGGAAGACCAGATTGGTAACGATATTACGCTTTGAATAGGCTGCCTATATTTTTGTGCGTCCATAATTCTCCAAATTTTGGCCTAACATTTTTGGTAGTCCAGTTTCGCGATTTGATATTTAATGAGCGGATCCTTTTGCAATGCCAAAAATTAGGGCTCGTCCGGGAGTCGAACCCGGGACCTCTCGCACCCGAAGCGAGAATCATACCACTAGACCAACGAGCCTGACACTGCTAATTGCAATTAAATAGATTATAAATAATTTCATGTCACATATCAAGACAGTGAACAAGTATTCCAATCTCTAGAATATTTTATGTTCATTGACAAATTGTAGCTTTCGATTGCAAATTACGTTCCGTTTCTATGAGAAAGAAATAACTAAAAACTTAAAGTTTACACTCCGTGTGGGATCGATTTGACATTTCGAATACAAATAAAAAGACGACATATGTTAAAATAGCGTTTTGTCTGCCGGCCGAAGTTTAGTTATCCATCAATTGGGTCAACTGTTGATATGCCTGAGCTGCAATGCTGTTCCGTTGATTTCCGTCATGGTTTTAAGCTAAAATTCACTCTTAGATCCCCAAGGTTTCCGTGGTGTAGTGGTTATCACATCCGCTTAACACGCGGAAGGTCCTGAGTTCAATCCTCAGCGGAAACATCTATTTTTGCTGTCTTTAAGAATGGCCAATTTGAAATGGCATCAACGTTCTTACAGTTTAATTTCTGTTTTACTTGTTTCAAAATTTCTATATACAATTAGTGTCAAAAGTTGTTCAGCACTGCTGGTTCAAATGGTTCAGCTGTATCAACATGGATTGGTAAAGACCTGAAATAAATGCTTGTATGCCGAATAGTCCGAAATTTTAAACCACTGGGGTGCCTCCGTTAAAAAGTTGTGGAATCTCTGAGAGAACATGAATCGAAATGGTCAGAGTATATATCTTTTTTTTCAAATGACGTAGACAATAAATTTCATACGATATAAAAAATTCGTGCGTCGGCCGGGAGTCGAACCCGGATCGACTGCTTGGAAGGCAACCATGCTAACCGTTACACCACCGACGCCATAAATACACTTGTTTAAATTTTCTTAGATATATATCGCCTTCGAATTCATTACCCATCAATTTATAAAGCTTCCTATATTTGAAGTTTTATATCAAATTGCATCTTAACCTATTGGAGTTAAGTAAGACAAAAAGATATGATTTTTTTCCCCCTCTCTCGTAAATAAAGAAACACTGCATTTTCGAAAGTTCGGCAACTAGTGTAATAAACATTATAGTACTTGATTCCATCTAATCCTAGCAAAAATAACGTGCGTCGGCCGGGAGTCGAACCCGGATCGACTGCTTGGAAGGCAACCATGCTAACCGTTACACCACCGACGCCATGTTACTGATGTGAACGAAATTCTTTCTTATAGCACAGACGAATACAGTCAGTTTATTGAATAACGTGGCAATGCATATATGCAGGCCAGATTAAAAAGAATTACAACTTTAATGATATCGATATATATCTTATAATGTCTAATTCTTATAAATTTTCCCATGCCATGCTGACAAAATATTTACTTCTTTAAATTACTGCCAGATAGTGTGTGCATGATTAGCTGATGTCAATTATTCCGTAATTGATACGGTATAGAAATAATCCAAAGTTTAAACTTTAAGAGGTCTTGCAAGTTTAATTCTTTGTCTCACCCTTGTGCAATAATTTAATATCGTACACTAGTTAACTTGTAGGTTATGCTAATTTATAGTGGAAATACGAATCAATTACCGAGGGGCGTAATTAATCTTCGAACATATGTTACTTTCTCTAAACCACTATTTGAAGAAACTGTTTTCTGGTTGGAAGAATTGGAGATATGGTCTGCTGAACTGAACAAGATAGGCTGAAAAATAAAAGATAATTTGCTTTCGTGAATGTTTGGGTTCTACACTGTATACGAAACAAAGACCGGTGAATATATGTTTACATGATGACGACACGAACAGAATATAATTGCCCGAGGCGTAATATAAACTTATAAGAAAATGTATGAAATTCATGATTAAAGAAAACATGCACTTCATAAGATGACGATAAAGGTGACGCAGATCCAACTTTTGGATGGCGGAATTGAAAGGATGAAATTTAGCAATTCAAAAAGAATAGGAAAAATATCCAGTAACAGATGGATAAAAAAACGAAAGAAAGAAGAGAAAAATAACCTTTGTAGAACCGTGCGGGCCATTGTGCAATCGGTGTAGTCTGTCTGGGAGGAAACAGAAATCTGACTTACCGGCGACCGGAATGTTAACATCGAGTCGCAGTCAGGAATCCCTGGACGAAGAATGAGACGAAATCACCCCAGTAACGACAACGTGTCATAATTAAAGCAGGATAGAGACGGCCGAAGCACGTTACGTCTTTTTTCAATTTTTCAATACGAAATCCACCGAAGCCAAAAAGATCAACACGATCAAGACCCTTAAAATACTAGTGAGCGCTCTATGGTAGGACATAATACCAGTTGGATGAATATACTGGGCATAGTGTGAGACTCCCTTTTAAGTTGTATCACGAGTAATGTCTATAGCCCATTCAGCAGGCTGACAATGATGAGGACGGGAAGACCAGATTGGTAACGATATTACGCTTTGAATAGGCTGCCTATATTTTTGTGCGTCCATAATTCTCCAAATTTTGGCCTAACATTTTTGGTAGTCCAGTTTCGCGATTTGATATTTAATGAGCGGATCCTTTTGCAATGCCAAAAATTAGGGCTCGTCCGGGAGTCGAACCCGGGACCTCTCGCACCCGAAGCGAGAATCATACCACTAGACCAACGAGCCTGACACTGCTAATTGCAATTAAATAGATTATAAATAATTTCATGTCACATATCAAGACAGTGAACAAGTATTCCAATCTCTAGAATATTTTATGTTCATTGACAAATTGTAGCTTTCGATTGCAAATTACGTTCCGTTTCTATGAGAAAGAAATAACTAAAAACTTAAAGTTTACACTCCGTGTGGGATCGATTTGACATTTCGAATACAAATAAAAAGACGACATATGTTAAAATAGCGTTTTGTCTGCCGGCCGAAGTTTAGTTATCCATCAATTGGGTCAACTGTTGATATGCCTGAGCTGCAATGCTGTTCCGTTGATTTCCGTCATGGTTTTAAGCTAAAATTCACTCTTAGATCCCCAAGGTTTCCGTGGTGTAGTGGTTATCACATCCGCTTAACACGCGGAAGGTCCTGAGTTCAATCCTCAGCGGAAACATCTATTTTTGCTGTCTTTAAGAATGGCCAATTTGAAATGGCATCAACGTTCTTACAGTTTAATTTCTGTTTTACTTGTTTCAAAATTTCTATATACAATTAGTGTCAAAAGTTGTTCAGCACTGCTGGTTCAAATGGTTCAGCTGTATCAACATGGATTGGTAAAGACCTGAAATAAATGCTTGTATGCCGAATAGTCCGAAATTTTAAACCACTGGGGTGCCTCCGTTAAAAAGTTGTGGAATCTCTGAGAGAACATGAATCGAAATGGTCAGAGTATATATCTTTTTTTTCAAATGACGTAGACAATAAATTTCATACGATATAAAAAATTCGTGCGTCGGCCGGGAGTCGAACCCGGATCGACTGCTTGGAAGGCAACCATGCTAACCGTTACACCACCGACGCCATAAATACACTTGTTTAAATTTTCTTAGATATATATCGCCTTCGAATTCATTACCCATCAATTTATAAAGCTTCCTATATTTGAAGTTTTATATCAAATTGCATCTTAACCTATTGGAGTTAAGTAAGACAAAAAGATATGATTTTTTTCCCCCTCTCTCGTAAATAAAGAAACACTGCATTTTCGAAAGTTCGGCAACTAGTGTAATAAACATTATAGTACTTGATTCCATCTAATCCTAGCAAAAATAACGTGCGTCGGCCGGGAGTCGAACCCGGATCGACTGCTTGGAAGGCAACCATGCTAACCGTTACACCACCGACGCCATGTTACTGATGTGAACGAAATTCTTTCTTATAGCACAGACGAATACAGTCAGTTTATTGAATAACGTGGCAATGCATATATGCAGGCCAGATTAAAAAGAATTACAACTTTAATGATATCGATATATATCTTATAATGTCTAATTCTTATAAATTTTCCCATGCCATGCTGACAAACTATTTACTTCTTTAAATTACTGCCAGATAGTGTGTGCATGATTAGCTGATGTCAATTATTCCGTAATTGATACGGTATAGAAATAATCCAAAGTTTAAACTTTAAGAGGTCTTGCAAGTTTAATTCTTTGTCTCACCCTTGTGCAATAATTTAATATCGTACACTAGTTAACTTGTAGGTTATGCTAATTTATAGTGGAAATACGAATCAATTACCGAGGGGCGTAATTAATCTTCGAACATATGTTACTTTCTCTAAACCACTATTTGAAGAAACTGTTTTCTGGTTGGAAGAATTGGAGATATGGTCTGCTGAACTGAACAAGATAGGCTGAAAAATAAAAGATAATTTGCTTTCGTGAATGTTTGGGTTCTACACTGTATACGAAACAAAGACCGGTGAATATATGTTTACATGATGACGACACGAACAGAATATAATTGCCCGAGGCGTAATATAAACTTATAAGAAAATGTATGAAATTCATGATTAAAGAAAACATGCACTTCATAAGATGACGATAAAGGTGACGCAGATCCAACTTTTGGATGGCGGAATTGAAAGGATGAAATTTAGCAATTCAAAAAGAATAGGAAAAATATCCAGTAACAGATGGATAAAAAAACGAAAGAAAGAAGAGAAAAATAACCTTTGTAGAACCGTGCGGGCCATTGTGCAATCGGTGTAGTCTGTCTGGGAGGAAACAGAAATCTGACTTACCGGCGACCGGAATGTTAACATCGAGTCGCAGTCAGGAATCCCTGGACGAAGAATGAGACGAAATCACCCCAGTAACGACAACGTGTCATAATTAAAGCAGGATAGAGACGGCCGAAGCACGTTACGTCTTTTTTCAATTTTTCAATACGAAATCCACCGAAGCCAAAAAGATCAACACGATCAAGACCCTTAAAATACTAGTCTGCGCTCTATGGTAGGACATAATACCAGTTGGATGAATATACTGGGCATAGTGTGAGACTCCCTTTTAAGTTGTATCACGAGTAATGTCTATAGCCCATTCAGCAGGCTGACAATGATGAGGACGGGAAGACCAGATTGGTAACGATATTACGCTTTGAATAGGCTGCCTATATTTTTGTGCGTCCATAATTCTCCAAATTTTGGCCTAACATTTTTGGTAGTCCAGTTTCGCGATTTGATATTTAATGAGCGGATCCTTTTGCAATGCCAAAAATTAGGGCTCGTCCGGGAGTCGAACCCGGGACCTCTCGCACCCGAAGCGAGAATCATACCACTAGACCAACGAGCCTGACACTGCTAATTGCAATTAAATAGATTATAAATAATTTCATGTCACATATCAAGACAGTGAACAAGTATTCCAATCTCTAGAATATTTTATGTTCATTGACAAATTGTAGCTTTCGATTGCAAATTACGTTCCGTTTCTATGAGAAAGAAATAACTAAAAACTTAAAGTTTACACTCCGTGTGGGATCGATTTGACATTTCGAATACAAATAAAAAGACGACATATGTTAAAATAGCGTTTTGTCTGCCGGCCGAAGTTTAGTTATCCATCAATTGGGTCAACTGTTGATATGCCTGAGCTGCAATGCTGTTCCGTTGATTTCCGTCATGGTTTTAAGCTAAAATTCACTCTTAGATCCCCAAGGTTTCCGTGGTGTAGTGGTTATCACATCCGCTTAACACGCGGAAGGTCCTGAGTTCAATCCTCAGCGGAAACATCTATTTTTGCTGTCTTTAAGAATGGCCAATTTGAAATGGCATCAACGTTCTTACAGTTTAATTTCTGTTTTACTTGTTTCAAAATTTCTATATACAATTAGTGTCAAAAGTTGTTCAGCACTGCTGGTTCAAATGGTTCAGCTGTATCAACATGGATTGGTAAAGACCTGAAATAAATGCTTGTATGCCGAATAGTCCGAAATTTTAAACCACTGGGGTGCCTCCGTTAAAAAGTTGTGGAATCTCTGAGAGAACATGAATCGAAATGGTCAGAGTATATATCTTTTTTTTCAAATGACGTAGACAATAAATTTCATACGATATAAAAAATTCGTGCGTCGGCCGGGAGTCGAACCCGGATCGACTGCTTGGAAGGCAACCATGCTAACCGTTACACCACCGACGCCATAAATACACTTGTTTAAATTTTCTTAGATATATATCGCCTTCGAATTCATTACCCATCAATTTATAAAGCTTCCTATATTTGAAGTTTTATATCAAATTGCATCTTAACCTATTGGAGTTAAGTAAGACAAAAAGATATGATTTTTTTCCCCCTCTCTCGTAAATAAAGAAACACTGCATTTTCGAAAGTTCGGCAACTAGTGTAATAAACATTATAGTACTTGATTCCATCTAATCCTAGCAAAAATAACGTGCGTCGGCCGGGAGTCGAACCCGGATCGACTGCTTGGAAGGCAACCATGCTAACCGTTACACCACCGACGCCATGTTACTGATGTGAACGAAATTCTTTCTTATAGCACAGACGAATACAGTCAGTTTATTGAATAACGTGGCAATGCATATATGCAGGCCAGATTAAAAAGAATTACAACTTTAATGATATCGATATATATCTTATAATGTCTAATTCTTATAAATTTTCCCATGCCATGCTGACAAACTATTTACTTCTTTAAATTACTGCCAGATAGTGTGTGCATGATTAGCTGATGTCAATTATTCCGTAATTGATACGGTATAGAAATAATCCAAAGTTTAAACTTTAAGAGGTCTTGCAAGTTTAATTCTTTGTCTCACCCTTGTGCAATAATTTAATATCGTACACTAGTTAACTTGTAGGTTATGCTAATTTATAGTGGAAATACGAATCAATTACCGAGGGGCGTAATTAATCTTCGAACATATGTTACTTTCTCTAAACCACTATTTGAAGAAACTGTTTTCTGGTTGGAAGAATTGGAGATATGGTCTGCTGAACTGAACAAGATAGGCTGAAAAATAAAAGATAATTTGCTTTCGTGAATGTTTGGGTTCTACACTGTATACGAAACAAAGACCGGTGAATATATGTTTACATGATGACGACACGAACAGAATATAATTGCCCGAGGCGTAATATAAACTTATAAGAAAATGTATGAAATTCATGATTAAAGAAAACATGCACTTCATAAGATGACGATAAAGGTGACGCAGATCCAACTTTTGGATGGCGGAATTGAAAGGATGAAATTTAGCAATTCAAAAAGAATAGGAAAAATATCCAGTAACAGATGGATAAAAAAACGAAAGAAACAAGAGAAAAATAACCTTTGTAGAACCGTGCGGGCCATTGTGCAATCGGTGTAGTCTGTCTGGGAGGAAACAGAAATCTGACTTACCGGCGACCGGAATGTTAACATCGAGTCGCAGTCAGGAATCCCTGGACGAAGAATGAGACGAAATCACCCCAGTAACGACAACGTGTCATAATTAAAGCAGGATAGAGACGGCCGAAGCACGTTACGTCTTTTTTCAATTTTTCAATACGAAATCCACCGAAGCCAAAAAGATCAACACGATCAAGACCCTTAAAATACTAGTGAGCGCTCTATGGTAGGACATAATACCAGTTGGATGAATATACTGGGCATAGTGTGAGACTCCCTTTTAAGTTGTATCACGAGTAATGTCTATAGCCCATTCAGCAGGCTGACAATGATGAGGACGGGAAGACCAGATTGGTAACGATATTACGCTTTGAATAGGCTGCCTATATTTTTGTGCGTCCATAATTCTCCAAATTTTGGCCTAACATTTTTGGTAGTCCAGTTTCGCGATTTGATATTTAATGAGCGGATCCTTTTGCAATGCCAAAAATTAGGGCTCGTCCGGGAGTCGAACCCGGGACCTCTCGCACCCGAAGCGAGAATCATACCACTAGACCAACGAGCCTGACACTGCTAATTGCAATTAAATAGATTATAAATAATTTCATGTCACATATCAAGACAGTGAACAAGTATTCCAATCTCTAGAATATTTTATGTTCATTGACAAATTGTAGCTTTCGATTGCAAATTACGTTCCGTTTCTATGAGAAAGAAATAACTAAAAACTTAAAGTTTACACTCCGTGTGGGATCGATTTGACATTTCGAATACAAATAAAAAGACGACATATGTTAAAATAGCGTTTTGTCTGCCGGCCGAAGTTTAGTTATCCATCAATTGGGTCAACTGTTGATATGCCTGAGCTGCAATGCTGTTCCGTTGATTTCCGTCATGGTTTTAAGCTAAAATTCACTCTTAGATCCCCAAGGTTTCCGTGGTGTAGTGGTTATCACATCCGCTTAACACGCGGAAGGTCCTGAGTTCAATCCTCAGCGGAAACATCTATTTTTGCTGTCTTTAAGAATGGCCAATTTGAAATGGCATCAACGTTCTTACAGTTTAATTTCTGTTTTACTTGTTTCAAAATTTCTATATACAATTAGTGTCAAAAGTTGTTCAGCACTGCTGGTTCAAATGGTTCAGCTGTATCAACATGGATTGGTAAAGACCTGAAATAAATGCTTGTATGCCGAATAGTCCGAAATTTTAAACCACTGGGGTGCCTCCGTTAAAAAGTTGTGGAATCTCTGAGAGAACATGAATCGAAATGGTCAGAGTATATATCTTTTTTTTCAAATGACGTAGACAATAAATTTCATACGATATAAAAAATTCGTGCGTCGGCCGGGAGTCGAACCCGGATCGACTGCTTGGAAGGCAACCATGCTAACCGTTACACCACCGACGCCATAAATACACTTGTTTAAATTTTCTTAGATATATATCGCCTTCGAATTCATTACCCATCAATTTATAAAGCTTCCTATATTTGAAGTTTTATATCAAATTGCATCTTAACCTATTGGAGTTAAGTAAGACAAAAAGATATGATTTTTTTCCCCCTCTCTCGTAAATAAAGAAACACTGCATTTTCGAAAGTTCGGCAACTAGTGTAATAAACATTATAGTACTTGATTCCATCTAATCCTAGCAAAAATAACGTGCGTCGGCCGGGAGTCGAACCCGGACCGACTGCTTGGAAGGCAACCATGCTAACCGTTACACCACCGACGCCATGTTACTGATGTGAACGAAATTCTTTCTTATAGCACAGACGAATACAGTCAGTTTATTGAATAACGTGGCAATGCATATATGCAGGCCAGATTAAAAAGAATTACAACTTTAATGATATCGATATATATCTTATAATGTCTAATTCTTATAAATTTTCCCATGCCATGCTGACAAACTATTTACTTCTTTAAATTACTGCCAGATAGTGTGTGCATGATTAGCTGATGTCAATTATTCCGTAATTGATACGGTATAGAAATAATCCAAAGTTTAAACTTTAAGAGGTCTTGCAAGTTTAATTCTTTGTCTCACCCTTGTGCAATAATTTAATATCGTACACTAGTTAACTTGTAGGTTATGCTAATTTATAGTGGAAATACGAATCAATTACCGAGGGGCGTAATTAATCTTCGAACATATGTTACTTTCTCTAAACCACTATTTGAAGAAACTGTTTTCTGGTTGGAAGAATTGGAGATATGGTCTGCTGAACTGAACAAGATAGGCTGAAAAATAAAAGATAATTTGCTTTCGTGAATGTTTGGGTTCTACACTGTATACGAAACAAAGACCGGTGAATATATGTTTACATGATGACGACACGAACAGAATATAATTGCCCGAGGCGTAATATAAACTTATAAGAAAATGTATGAAATTCATGATTAAAGAAAACATGCACTTCATAAGATGACGATAAAGGTGACGCAGATCCAACTTTTGGATGGCGGAATTGAAAGGATGAAATTTAGCAATTCAAAAAGAATAGGAAAAATATCCAGTAACAGATGGATAAAAAAACGAAAGAAAGAAGAGAAAAATAACCTTTGTAGAACCGTGCGGGCCATTGTGCAATCGGTGTAGTCTGTCTGGGAGGAAACAGAAATCTGACTTACCGGCGACCGGAATGTTAACATCGAGTCGCAGTCAGGAATCCCTGGACGAAGAATGAGACGAAATCACCCCAGTAACGACAACGTGTCATAATTAAAGCAGGATAGAGACGGCCGAAGCACGTTACGTCTTTTTTCAATTTTTCAATACGAAATCCACCGAAGCCAAAAAGATCAACACGATCAAGACCCTTAAAATACTAGTGAGCGCTCTATGGTAGGACATAATACCAGTTGGATGAATATACTGGGCATAGTGTGAGACTCCCTTTTAAGTTGTATCACGAGTAATGTCTATAGCCCATTCAGCAGGCTGACAATGATGAGGACGGGAAGACCAGATTGGTAACGATATTACGCTTTGAATAGGCTGCCTATATTTTTGTGCGTCCATAATTCTCCAAATTTTGGCCTAACATTTTTGGTAGTCCAGTTTCGCGATTTGATATTTAATGAGCGGATCCTTTTGCAATGCCAAAAATTAGGGCTCGTCCGGGAGTCGAACCCGGGACCTCTCGCACCCGAAGCGAGAATCATACCACTAGACCAACGAGCCTGACACTGCTAATTGCAATTAAATAGATTATAAATAATTTCATGTCACATATCAAGACAGTGAACAAGTATTCCAATCTCTAGAATATTTTATGTTCATTGACAAATTGTAGCTTTCGATTGCAAATTACGTTCCGTTTCTATGAGAAAGAAATAACTAAAAACTTAAAGTTTACACTCCGTGTGGGATCGATTTGACATTTCGAATACAAATAAAAAGACGACATATGTTAAAATAGCGTTTTGTCTGCCGGCCGAAGTTTAGTTATCCATCAATTGGGTCAACTGTTGATATGCCTGAGCTGCAATGCTGTTCCGTTGATTTCCGTCATGGTTTTAAGCTAAAATTCACTCTTAGATCCCCAAGGTTTCCGTGGTGTAGTGGTTATCACATCCGCTTAACACGCGGAAGGTCCTGAGTTCAATCCTCAGCGGAAACATCTATTTTTGCTGTCTTTAAGAATGGCCAATTTGAAATGGCATCAACGTTCTTACAGTTTAATTTCTGTTTTACTTGTTTCAAAATTTCTATATACAATTAGTGTCAAAAGTTGTTCAGCACTGCTGGTTCAAATGGTTCAGCTGTATCAACATGGATTGGTAAAGACCTGAAATAAATGCTTGTATGCCGAATAGTCCGAAATTTTAAACCACTGGGGTGCCTCCGTTAAAAAGTTGTGGAATCTCTGAGAGAACATGAATCGAAATGGTCAGAGTATATATCTTTTTTTTCAAATGACGTAGACAATAAATTTCATACGATATAAAAAATTCGTGCGTCGGCCGGGAGTCGAACCCGGATCGACTGCTTGGAAGGCAACCATGCTAACCGTTACACCACCGACGCCATAAATACACTTGTTTAAATTTTCTTAGATATATATCGCCTTCGAATTCATTACCCATCAATTTATAAAGCTTCCTATATTTGAAGTTTTATATCAAATTGCATCTTAACCTATTGGAGTTAAGTAAGACAAAAAGATATGATTTTTTTCCCCCTCTCTCGTAAATAAAGAAACACTGCATTTTCGAAAGTTCGGCAACTAGTGTAATAAACATTATAGTACTTGATTCCATCTAATCCTAGCAAAAATAACGTGCGTCGGCCGGGAGTCGAACCCGGATCGACTGCTTGGAAGGCAACCATGCTAACCGTTACACCACCGACGCCATGTTACTGATGTGAACGAAATTCTTTCTTATAGCACAGACGAATACAGTCAGTTTATTGAATAACGTGGCAATGCATATATGCAGGCCAGATTAAAAAGAATTACAACTTTAATGATATCGATATATATCTTATAATGTCTAATTCTTATAAATTTTCCCATGCCATGCTGACAAACTATTTACTTCTTTAAATTACTGCCAGATAGTGTGTGCATGATTAGCTGATGTCAATTATTCCGTAATTGATACGGTATAGAAATAATCCAAAGTTTAAACTTTAAGAGGTCTTGCAAGTTTAATTCTTTGTCTCACCCTTGTGCAATAATTTAATATCGTACACTAGTTAACTTGTAGGTTATGCTAATTTATAGTGGAAATACGAATCAATTACCGAGGGGCGTAATTAATCTTCGAACATATGTTACTTTCTCTAAACCACTATTTGAAGAAACTGTTTTCTGGTTGGAAGAATTGGAGATATGGTCTGCTGAACTGAACAAGATAGGCTGAAAAATAAAAGATAATTTGCTTTCGTGAATGTTTGGGTTCTACACTGTATACGAAACAAAGACCGGTGAATATATGTTTACATGATGACGACACGAACAGAATATAATTGCCCGAGGTGTAATATAAACTTATAAGAAAATGTATGAAATTCATGATTAAAGAAAACATGCACTTCATAAGATGACGATAAAGGTGACGCAGATCCAACTTTTGGATGGCGGAATTGAAAGGATGAAATTTAGCAATTCAAAAAGAATAGGAAAAATATCCAGTAACAGATGGATAAAAAAACGAAAGAAAGAAGAGAAAAATAACCTTTGTAGAACCGTGCGGGCCATTGTGCAATCGGTGTAGTCTGTCTGGGAGGAAACAGAAATCTGACTTACCGGCGACCGGAATGTTAACATCGAGTCGCAGTCAGGAATCCCTGGACGAAGAATGAGACGAAATCACCCCAGTAACGACAACGTGTCATAATTAAAGCAGGATAGAGACGGCCGAAGCACGTTACGTCTTTTTTCAATTTTTCAATACGAAATCCACCGAAGCCAAAAAGATCAACACGATCAAGACCCTTAAAATACTAGTGAGCGCTCTATGGTAGGACATAATACCAGTTGGATGAATATACTGGGCATAGTGTGAGACTCCCTTTTAAGTTGTATCACGAGTAATGTCTATAGCCCATTCAGCAGGCTGACAATGATGAGGACGGGAAGACCAGATTGGTAACGATATTACGCTTTGAATAGGCTGCCTATATTTTTGTGCGTCCATAATTCTCCAAATTTTGGCCTAACATTTTTGGTAGTCCAGTTTCGCGATTTGATATTTAATGAGCGGATCCTTTTGCAATGCCAAAAATTAGGGCTCGTCCGGGAGTCGAACCCGGGACCTCTCGCACCCGAAGCGAGAATCATACCACTAGACCAACGAGCCTGACACTGCTAATTGCAATTAAATAGATTATAAATAATTTCATGTCACATATCAAGACAGTGAACAAGTATTCCAATCTCTAGAATATTTTATGTTCATTGACAAATTGTAGCTTTCGATTGCAAATTACGTTCCGTTTCTATGAGAAAGAAATAACTAAAAACTTAAAGTTTACACTCCGTGTGGGATCGATTTGACATTTCGAATACAAATAAAAAGACGACATATGTTAAAATAGCGTTTTGTCTGCCGGCCGAAGTTTAGTTATCCATCAATTGGGTCAACTGTTGATATGCCTGAGCTGCAATGCTGTTCCGTTGATTTCCGTCATGGTTTTAAGCTAAAATTCACTCTTAGATCCCCAAGGTTTCCGTGGTGTAGTGGTTATCACATCCGCTTAACACGCGGAAGGTCCTGAGTTCAATCCTCAGCGGAAACATCTATTTTTGCTGTCTTTAAGAATGGCCAATTTGAAATGGCATCAACGTTCTTACAGTTTAATTTCTGTTTTACTTGTTTCAAAATTTCTATATACAATTAGTGTCAAAAGTTGTTCAGCACTGCTGGTTCAAATGGTTCAGCTGTATCAACATGGATTGGTAAAGACCTGAAATAAATGCTTGTATGCCGAATAGTCCGAAATTTTAAACCACTGGGGTGCCTCCGTTAAAAAGTTGTGGAATCTCTGAGAGAACATGAATCGAAATGGTCAGAGTATATATCTTTTTTTTCAAATGACGTAGACAATAAATTTCATACGATATAAAAAATTCGTGCGTCGGCCGGGAGTCGAACCCGGATCGACTGCTTGGAAGGCAACCATGCTAACCGTTACACCACCGACGCCATAAATACACTTGTTTAAATTTTCTTAGATATATATCGCCTTCGAATTCATTACCCATCAATTTATAAAGCTTCCTATATTTGAAGTTTTATATCAAATTGCATCTTAACCTATTGGAGTTAAGTAAGACAAAAAGATATGATTTTTTTCCCCCTCTCTCGTAAATAAAGAAACACTGCATTTTCGAAAGTTCGGCAACTAGTGTAATAAACATTATAGTACTTGATTCCATCTAATCCTAGCAAAAATAACGTGCGTCGGCCGGGAGTCGAACCCGGATCGACTGCTTGGAAGGCAACCATGCTAACCGTTACACCACCGACGCCATGTTACTGATGTGAACGAAATTCTTTCTTATAGCACAGACGAATACAGTCAGTTTATTGAATAACGTGGCAATGCATATATGCAGGCCAGATTAAAAAGAATTACAACTTTAATGATATCGATATATATCTTATAATGTCTAATTCTTATAAATTTTCCCATGCCATGCTGACAAACTATTTACTTCTTTAAATTACTGCCAGATAGTGTGTGCATGATTAGCTGATGTCAATTATTCCGTAATTGATACGGTATAGAAATAATCCAAAGTTTAAACTTTAAGAGGTCTTGCAAGTTTAATTCTTTGTCTCACCCTTGTGCAATAATTTAATATCGTACACTAGTTAACTTGTAGGTTATGCTAATTTATAGTGGAAATACGAATCAATTACCGAGGGGCGTAATTAATCTTCGAACATATGTTACTTTCTCTAAACCACTATTTGAAGAAACTGTTTTCTGGTTGGAAGAATTGGAGATATAGTCTGCTGAACTGAACAAGATAGGCTGAAAAATAAAAGATAATTTGCTTTCGTGAATGTTTGGGTTCTACACTGTATACGAAACAAAGACCGGTGAATATATGTTTACATGATGACGACACGAACAGAATATAATTGCCCGAGGCGTAATATAAACTTATAAGAAAATGTATGAAATTCATGATTAAAGAAAACATGCACTTCATAAGATGACGATAAAGGTGACGCAGATCCAACTTTTGGATGGCGGAATTGAAAGGATGAAATTTAGCAATTCAAAAAGAATAGGAAAAATATCCAGTAACAGATGGATAAAAAAACGAAAGAAAGAAGAGAAAAATAACCTTTGTAGAACCGTGCGGGCCATTGTGCAATCGGTGTAGTCTGTCTGGGAGGAAACAGAAATCTGACTTACCGGCGACCGGAATGTTAACATCGAGTCGCAGTCAGGAATCCCTGGACGAAGAATGAGACGAAATCACCCCAGTAACGACAACGTGTCATAATTAAAGCAGGATAGAGACGGCCGAAGCACGTTACGTCTTTTTTCAATTTTTCAATACGAAATCCACCGAAGCCAAAAAGATCAACACGATCAAGACCCTTAAAATACTAGTGAGCGCTCTATGGTAGGACATAATACCAGTTGGATGAATATACTGGGCATAGTGTGAGACTCCCTTTTAAGTTGTATCACGAGTAATGTCTATAGCCCATTCAGCAGGCTGACAATGATGAGGACGGGAAGACCAGATTGGTAACGATATTACGCTTTGAATAGGCTGCCTATATTTTTGTGCGTCCATAATTCTCCAAATTTTGGCCTAACATTTTTGGTAGTCCAGTTTCGCGATTTGATATTTAATGAGCGGATCCTTTTGCAATGCCAAAAATTAGGGCTCGTCCGGGAGTCGAACCCGGGACCTCTCGCACCCGAAGCGAGAATCATACCACTAGACCAACGAGCCTGACACTGCTAATTGCAATTAAATAGATTATAAATAATTTCATGTCACATATCAAGACAGTGAACAAGTATTCCAATCTCTAGAATATTTTATGTTCATTGACAAATTGTAGCTTTCGATTGCAAATTACGTTCCGTTTCTATGAGAAAGAAATAACTAAAAACTTAAAGTTTACACTCCGTGTGGGATCGATTTGACATTTCGAATACAAATAAAAAGACGACATATGTTAAAATAGCGTTTTGTCTGCCGGCCGAAGTTTAGTTATCCATCAATTGGGTCAACTGTTGATATGCCTGAGCTGCAATGCTGTTCCGTTGATTTCCGTCATGGTTTTAAGCTAAAATTCACTCTTAGATCCCCAAGGTTTCCGTGGTGTAGTGGTTATCACATCCGCTTAACACGCGGAAGGTCCTGAGTTCAATCCTCAGCGGAAACATCTATTTTTGCTGTCTTTAAGAATGGCCAATTTGAAATGGCATCAACGTTCTTACAGTTTAATTTCTGTTTTACTTGTTTCAAAATTTCTATATACAATTAGTGTCAAAAGTTGTTCAGCACTGCTGGTTCAAATGGTTCAGCTGTATCAACATGGATTGGTAAAGACCTGAAATAAATGCTTGTATGCCGAATAGTCCGAAATTTTAAACCACTGGGGTGCCTCCGTTAAAAAGTTGTGGAATCTCTGAGAGAACATGAATCGAAATGGTCAGAGTATATATCTTTTTTTTCAAATGACGTAGACAATAAATTTCATACGATATAAAAAATTCGTGCGTCGGCAGGGAGTCGAACCCGGATCGACTGCTTGGAAGGCAACCATGCTAACCGTTACACCACCGACGCCATAAATACACTTGTTTAAATTTTCTTAGATATATATCGCCTTCGAATTCATTACCCATCAATTTATAAAGCTTCCTATATTTGAAGTTTTATATCAAATTGCATCTTAACCTATTGGAGTTAAGTAAGACAAAAAGATATGATTTTTTTCCCCCTCTCTCGTAAATAAAGAAACACTGCATTTTCGAAAGTTCGGCAACTAGTGTAATAAACATTATAGTACTTGATTCCATCTAATCCTAGCAAAAATAACGTGCGTCGGCCGGGAGTCGAACCCGGATCGACTGCTTGGAAGGCAACCATGCTAACCGTTACACCACCGACGCCATGTTACTGATGTGAACGAAATTCTTTCTTATAGCACAGACGAATACAGTCAGTTTATTGAATAACGTGGCAATGCATATATGCAGGCCAGATTAAAAAGAATTACAACTTTAATGATATCGATATATATCTTATAATGTATAATTCTTATAAATTTTCCCATGCCATGCTGACAAACTATTTACTTCTTTAAATTACTGCCAGATAGTGTGTGCATGATTAGCTGATGTCAATTATTCCGTAATTGATACGGTATAGAAATAATCCAAAGTTTAAACTTTAAGAGGTCTTGCAAGTTTAATTCTTTGTCTCACCCTTGTGCAATAATTTAATATCGTACACTAGTTAACTTGTAGGTTATGCTAATTTATAGTGGAAATACGAATCAATTACCGAGGGGCGTAATTAATCTTCGAACATATGTTACTTTCTCTAAACCACTATTTGAAGAAACTGTTTTCTGGTTGGAAGAATTGGAGATATAGTCTGCTGAACTGAACAAGATAGGCTGAAAAATAAAAGATAATTTGCTTTCGTGAATGTTTGGGTTCTACACTGTATACGAAACAAAGACCGGTGAATATATGTTTACATGATGACGACACGAACAGAATATAATTGCCCGAGGCGTAATATAAACTTATAAGAAAATGTATGAAATTCATGATTAAAGAAAACATGCACTTCATAAGATGACGATAAAGGTGACGCAGATCCAACTTTTGGATGGCGGAATTGAAAGGATGAAATTTAGCAATTCAAAAAGAATAGGAAAAATATCCAGTAACAGATGGATAAAAAAACGAAAGAAAGAAGAGAAAAATAACCTTTGTAGAACCGTGCGGGCCATTGTGCAATCGGTGTAGTCTGTCTGGGAGGAAACAGAAATCTGACTTACCGGCGACCGGAATGTTAACATCGAGTCGCAGTCAGGAATCCCTGGACGAAGAATGAGACGAAATCACCCCAGTAACGACAACGTGTCATAATTAAAGCAGGATAGAGACGGCCGAAGCACGTTACGTCTTTTTTCAATTTTTCAATACGAAATCCACCGAAGCCAAAAAGATCAACACGATCAAGACCCTTAAAATACTAGTGAGCGCTCTATGGTAGGACATAATACCAGTTGGATGAATATACTGGGCATAGTGTGAGACTCCCTTTTAAGTTGTATCACGAGTAATGTCTATAGCCCATTCAGCAGGCTGACAATGATGAGGACGGGAAGACCAGATTGGTAACGATATTACGCTTTGAATAGGCTGCCTATATTTTTGTGCGTCCATAATTCTCCAAATTTTGGCCTAACATTTTTGGTAGTCCAGTTTCGCGATTTGATATTTAATGAGCGGATCCTTTTGCAATGCCAAAAATTAGGGCTCGTCCGGGAGTCGAACCCGGGACCTCTCGCACCCGAAGCGAGAATCATACCACTAGACCAACGAGCCTGACACTGCTAATTGCAATTAAATAGATTATAAATAATTTCATGTCACATATCAAGACAGTGAACAAGTATTCCAATCTCTAGAATATTTTATGTTCATTGACAAATTGTAGCTTTCGATTGCAAATTACGTTCCGTTTCTATGAGAAAGAAATAACTAAAAACTTAAAGTTTACACTCCGTGTGGGATCGATTTGACATTTCGAATACAAATAAAAAGACGACATATGTTAAAATAGCGTTTTGTCTGCCGGCCGAAGTTTAGTTATCCATCAATTGGGTCAACTGTTGATATGCCTGAGCTGCAATGCTGTTCCGTTGATTTCCGTCATGGTTTTAAGCTAAAATTCACTCTTAGATCCCCAAGGTTTCCGTGGTGTAGTGGTTATCACATCCGCTTAACACGCGGAAGGTCCTGAGTTCAATCCTCAGCGGAAACATCTATTTTTGCTGTCTTTAAGAATGGCCAATTTGAAATGGCATCAACGTTCTTACAGTTTAATTTCTGTTTTACTTGTTTCAAAATTTCTATATACAATTAGTGTCAAAAGTTGTTCAGCACTGCTGGTTCAAATGGTTCAGCTGTATCAACATGGATTGGTAAAGACCTGAAATAAATGCTTGTATGCCGAATAGTCCGAAATTTTAAACCACTGGGGTGCCTCCGTTAAAAAGTTGTGGAATCTCTGAGAGAACATGAATCGAAATGGTCAGAGTATATATCTTTTTTTTCAAATGACGTAGACAATAAATTTCATACGATATAAAAAATTCGTGCGTCGGCCGGGAGTCGAACCCGGATCGACTGCTTGGAAGGCAACCATGCTAACCGTTACACCACCGACGCCATAAATACACTTGTTTAAATTTTCTTAGATATATATCGCCTTCGAATTCATTACCCATCAATTTATAAAGCTTCCTATATTTGAAGTTTTATATCAAATTGCATCTTAACCTATTGGAGTTAAGTAAGACAAAAAGATATGATTTTTTTCCCCCTCTCTCGTAAATAAAGAAACACTGCATTTTCGAAAGTTCGGCAACTAGTGTAATAAACATTATAGTACTTGATTCCATCTAATCCTAGCAAAAAAAACGTGCGTCGGCCGGGAGTCGAACCCGGATCGACTGCTTGGAAGGCAACCATGCTAACCGTTACACCACCGACGCCATGTTACTGATGTGAACGAAATTCTTTCTTATAGCACAGACGAATACAGTCAGTTTATTGAATAACGTGGCAATGCATATATGCAGGCCAGATTAAAAAGAATTACAACTTTAATGATATCGATATATATCTTATAATGTCTAATTCTTATAAATTTTCCCATGCCATGCTGACAAACTATTTACTTCTTTAAATTACTGCCAGATAGTGTGTGCATGATTAGCTGATGTCAATTATTCCGTAATTGATACGGTATAGAAATAATCCAAAGTTTAAACTTTAAGAGGTCTTGCAAGTTTAATTCTTTGTCTCACCCTTGTGCAATAATTTAATATCGTACACTAGTTAACTTGTAGGTTATGCTAATTTATAGTGGAAATACGAATCAATTACCGAGGGGCGTAATTAATCTTCGAACATATGTTACTTTCTCTAAACCACTATTTGAAGAAACTGTTTTCTGGTTGGAAGAATTGGAGATATAGTCTGCTGAACTGAACAAGATAGGCTGAAAAATAAAAGATAATTTGCTTTCGTGAATGTTTGGGTTCTACACTGTATACGAAACAAAGACCGGTGAATATATGTTTACATGATGACGACACGAACAGAATATAATTGCCCGAGGCGTAATATAAACTTATAAGAAAATGTATGAAATTCATGATTAAAGAAAACATGCACTTCATAAGATGACGATAAAGGTGACGCAGATCCAACTTTTGGATGGCGGAATTGAAAGGATGAAATTTAGCAATTCAAAAAGAATAGGAAAAATATCCAGTAACAGATGGATAAAAAAACGAAAGAAAGAAGAGAAAAATAACCTTTGTAGAACCGTGCGGGCCATTGTGCAATCGGTGTAGTCTGTCTGGGAGGAAACAGAAATCTGACTTACCGGCGACCGGAATGTTAACATCGAGTCGCAGTCAGGAATCCCTGGACGAAGAATGAGACGAAATCACCCCAGTAACGACAACGTGTCATAATTAAAGCAGGATAGAGACGGCCGAAGCACGTTACGTCTTTTTTCAATTTTTCAATACGAAATCCACCGAAGCCAAAAAGATCAACACGATCAAGACCCTTAAAATACTAGTGAGCGCTCTATGGTAGGACATAATACCAGTTGGATGAATATACTGGGCATAGTGTGAGACTCCCTTTTAAGTTGTATCACGAGTAATGTCTATAGCCCATTCAGCAGGCTGACAATGATGAGGACGGGAAGACCAGATTGGTAACGATATTACGCTTTGAATAGGCTGCCTATATTTTTGTGCGTCCATAATTCTCCAAATTTTGGCCTAACATTTTTGGTAGTCCAGTTTCGCGATTTGATATTTAATGAGCGGATCCTTTTGCAATGCCAAAAATTAGGGCTCGTCCGGGAGTCGAACCCGGGACCTCTCGCACCCGAAGCGAGAATCATACCACTAGACCAACGAGCCTGACACTGCTAATTGCAATTAAATAGATTATAAATAATTTCATGTCACATATCAAGACAGTGAACAAGTATTCCAATCTCTAGAATATTTTATGTTCATTGACAAATTGTAGCTTTCGATTGCAAATTACGTTCCGTTTCTATGAGAAAGAAATAACTAAAAACTTAAAGTTTACACTCCGTGTGGGATCGATTTGACATTTCGAATACAAATAAAAAGACGACATATGTTAAAATAGCGTTTTGTCTGCCGGCCGAAGTTTAGTTATCCATCAATTGGGTCAACTGTTGATATGCCTGAGCTGCAATGCTGTTCCGTTGATTTCCGTCATGGTTTTAAGCTAAAATTCACTCTTAGATCCCCAAGGTTTCCGTGGTGTAGTGGTTATCACATCCGCTTAACACGCGGAAGGTCCTGAGTTCAATCCTCAGCGGAAACATCTATTTTTGCTGTCTTTAAGAATGGCCAATTTGAAATGGCATCAACGTTCTTACAGTTTAATTTCTGTTTTACTTGTTTCAAAATTTCTATATACAATTAGTGTCAAAAGTTGTTCAGCACTGCTGGTTCAAATGGTTCAGCTGTATCAACATGGATTGGTAAAGACCTGAAATAAATGCTTGTATGCCGAATAGTCCGAAATTTTAAACCACTGGGGTGCCTCCGTTAAAAAGTTGTGGAATCTCTGAGAGAACATGAATCGAAATGGTCAGAGTATATATCTTTTTTTTCAAATGACGTAGACAATAAATTTCATACGATATAAAAAATTCGTGCGTCGGCCGGGAGTCGAACCCGGATCGACTGCTTGGAAGGCAACCATGCTAACCGTTACACCACCGACGCCATAAATACACTTGTTTAAATTTTCTTAGATATATATCGCCTTCGAATTCATTACCCATCAATTTATAAAGCTTCCTATATTTGAAGTTTTATATCAAATTGCATCTTAACCTATTGGAGTTAAGTAAGACAAAAAGATATGATTTTTTTCCCCCTCTCTCGTAAATAAAGAAACACTGCATTTTCGAAAGTTCGGCAACTAGTGTAATAAACATTATAGTACTTGATTCCATCTAATCCTAGCAAAAATAACGTGCGTCGGCCGGGAGTCGAACCCGGATCGACTGCTTGGAAGGCAACCATGCTAACCGTTACACCACCGACGCCATGTTACTGATGTGAACGAAATTCTTTCTTATAGCACAGACGAATACAGTCAGTTTATTGAATAACGTGGCAATGCATATATGCAGGCCAGATTAAAAAGAATTACAACTTTAATGATATCGATATATATCTTATAATGTCTAATTCTTATAAATTTTCCCATGCCATGCTGACAAACTATTTACTTCTTTAAATTACTGCCAGATAGTGTGTGCATGATTAGCTGATGTCAATTATTCCGTAATTGATACGGTATAGAAATAATCCAAAGTTTAAACTTTAAGAGGTCTTGCAAGTTTAATTCTTTGTCTCACCCTTGTGCAATAATTTAATATCGTACACTAGTTAACTTGTAGGTTATGCTAATTTATAGTGGAAATACGAATCAATTACCGAGGGGCGTAATTAATCTTCGAACATATGTTACTTTCTCTAAACCACTATTTGAAGAAACTGTTTTCTGGTTGGAAGAATTGGAGATATGGTCTGCTGAACTGAACAAGATAGGCTGAAAAATAAAAGATAATTTGCTTTCGTGAATGTTTGGGTTCTACACTGTATACGAAACAAAGACCGGTGAATATATGTTTACATGATGACGACACGAACAGAATATAATTGCCCGAGGCGTAATATAAACTTATAAGAAAATGTATGAAATTCATGATTAAAGAAAACATGCACTTCATAAGATGACGATAAAGGTGACGCAGATCCAACTTTTGGATGGCGGAATTGAAAGGATGAAATTTAGCAATTCAAAAAGAATAGGAAAAATATCCAGTAACAGATGGATAAAAAAACGAAAGAAAGAAGAGAAAAATAACCTTTGTAGAACCGTGCGGGCCATTGTGCAATCGGTGTAGTCTGTCTGGGAGGAAACAGAAATCTGACTTACCGGCGACCGGAATGTTAACATCGAGTCGCAGTCAGGAATCCCTGGACGAAGAATGAGACGAAATCACCCCAGTAACGACAACGTGTCATAATTAAAGCAGGATAGAGACGGCCGAAGCACGTTACGTCTTTTTTCAATTTTTCAATACGAAATCCACCGAAGCCAAAAAGATCAACACGATCAAGACCCTTAAAATACTAGTGAGCGCTCTATGGTAGGACATAATACCAGTTGGATGAATATACTGGGCATAGTGTGAGACTCCCTTTTAAGTTGTATCACGAGTAATGTCTATAGCCCATTCAGCAGGCTGACAATGATGAGGACGGGAAGACCAGATTGGTAACGATATTACGCTTTGAATAGGCTGCCTACATTTTTGTGCGTCCATAATTCTCCAAATTTTGGCCTAACATTTTTGGTAGTCCAGTTTCGCGATTTGATATTTAATGAGCGGATCCTTTTGCAATGCCAAAAATTAGGGCTCGTCCGGGAGTCGAACCCGGGACCTCTCGCACCCGAAGCGAGAATCATACCACTAGACCAACGAGCCTGACACTGCTAATTGCAATTAAATAGATTATAAATAATTTCATGTCACATATCAAGACAGTGAACAAGTATTCCAATCTCTAGAATATTTTATGTTCATTGACAAATTGTAGCTTTCGATTGCAAATTACGTTCCGTTTCTATGAGAAAGAAATAACTAAAAACTTAAAGTTTACACTCCGTGTGGGATCGATTTGACATTTCGAATACAAATAAAAAGACGACATATGTTAAAATAGCGTTTTGTCTGCCGGCCGAAGTTTAGTTATCCATCAATTGGGTCAACTGTTGATATGCCTGAGCTGCAATGCTGTTCCGTTGATTTCCGTCATGGTTTTAAGCTAAAATTCACTCTTAGATCCCCAAGGTTTCCGTGGTGTAGTGGTTATCACATCCGCTTAACACGCGGAAGGTCCTGAGTTCAATCCTCAGCGGAAACATCTATTTTTGCTGTCTTTAAGAATGGCCAATTTGAAATGGCATCAACGTTCTTACAGTTTAATTTCTGTTTTACTTGTTTCAAAATTTCTATATACAATTAGTGTCAAAAGTTGTTCAGCACTGCTGGTTCAAATGGTTCAGCTGTATCAACATGGATTGGTAAAGACCTGAAATAAATGCTTGTATGCCGAATAGTCCGAAATTTTAAACCACTGGGGTGCCTCCGTTAAAAAGTTGTGGAATCTCTGAGAGAACATGAATCGAAATGGTCAGAGTATATATCTTTTTTTTCAAATGACGTAGACAATAAATTTCATACGATATAAAAAATTCGTGCGTCGGCAGGGAGTCGAACCCGGATCGACTGCTTGGAAGGCAACCATGCTAACCGTTACACCACCGACGCCATAAATACACTTGTTTAAATTTTCTTAGATATATATCGCCTTCGAATTCATTACCCATCAATTTATAAAGCTTCCTATATTTGAAGTTTTATATCAAATTGCATCTTAACCTATTGGAGTTAAGTAAGACAAAAAGATATGATTTTTTTCCCCCTCTCTCGTAAATAAAGAAACACTGCATTTTCGAAAGTTCGGCAACTAGTGTAATAAACATTATAGTACTTGATTCCATCTAATCCTAGCAAAAATAACGTGCGTCGGCCGGGAGTCGAACCCGGATCGACTGCTTGGAAGGCAACCATGCTAACCGTTACACCACCGACGCCATGTTACTGATGTGAACGAAATTCTTTCTTATAGCACAGACGAATACAGTCAGTTTATTGAATAACGTGGCAATGCATATATGCAGGCCAGATTAAAAAGAATTACAACTTTAATGATATCGATATATATCTTATAATGTCTAATTCTTATAAATTTTCCCATGCCATGCTGACAAACTATTTACTTCTTTAAATTACTGCCAGATAGTGTGTGCATGATTAGCTGATGTCAATTATTCCGTAATTGATACGGTATAGAAATAATCCAAAGTTTAAACTTTAAGAGGTCTTGCAAGTTTAATTCTTTGTCTCACCCTTGTGCAATAATTTAATATCGTACACTAGTTAACTTGTAGGTTATGCTAATTTATAGTGGAAATACGAATCAATTACCGAGGGGCGTAATTAATCTTCGAACATATGTTACTTTCTCTAAACCACTATTTGAAGAAACTGTTTTCTGGTTGGAAGAATTGGAGATATAGTCTGCTGAACTGAACAAGATAGGCTGAAAAATAAAAGATAATTTGCTTTCGTGAATGTTTGGGTTCTACACTGTATACGAAACAAAGACCGGTGAATATATGTTTACATGATGACGACACGAACAGAATATAATTGCCCGAGGCGTAATATAAACTTATAAGAAAATGTATGAAATTCATGATTAAAGAAAACATGCACTTCATAAGATGACGATAAAGGTGACGCAGATCCAACTTTTGGATGGCGGAATTGAAAGGATGAAATTTAGCAATTCAAAAAGAATAGGAAAAATATCCAGTAACAGATGGATAAAAAAACGAAAGAAAGAAGAGAAAAATAACCTTTGTAGAACCGTGCGGGCCATTGTGCAATCGGTGTAGTCTGTCTGGGAGGAAACAGAAATCTGACTTACCGGCGACCGGAATGTTAACATCGAGTCGCAGTCAGGAATCCCTGGACGAAGAATGAGACGAAATCACCCCAGTAACGACAACGTGTCATAATTAAAGCAGGATAGAGACGGCCGAAGCACGTTACGTCTTTTTTCAATTTTTCAATACGAAATCCACCGAAGCCAAAAAGATCAACACGATCAAGACCCTTAAAATACTAGTGAGCGCTCTATGGTAGGACATAATACCAGTTGGATGAATATACTGGGCATAGTGTGAGACTCCCTTTTAAGTTGTATCACGAGTAATGTCTATAGCCCATTCAGCAGGCTGACAATGATGAGGACGGGAAGACCAGATTGGTAACGATATTACGCTTTGAATAGGCTGCCTATATTTTTGTGCGTCCATAATTCTCCAAATTTTGGCCTAACATTTTTGGTAGTCCAGTTTCGCGATTTGATATTTAATGAGCGGATCCTTTTGCAATGCCAAAAATTAGGGCTCGTCCGGGAGTCGAACCCGGGACCTCTCGCACCCGAAGCGAGAATCATACCACTAGACCAACGAGCCTGACACTGCTAATTGCAATTAAATAGATTATAAATAATTTCATGTCACATATCAAGACAGTGAACAAGTATTCCAATCTCTAGAATATTTTATGTTCATTGACAAATTGTAGCTTTCGATTGCAAATTACGTTCCGTTTCTATGAGAAAGAAATAACTAAAAACTTAAAGTTTACACTCCGTGTGGGATCGATTTGACATTTCGAATACAAATAAAAAGACGACATATGTTAAAATAGCGTTTTGTCTGCCGGCCGAAGTTTAGTTATCCATCAATTGGGTCAACTGTTGATATGCCTGAGCTGCAATGCTGTTCCGTTGATTTCCGTCATGGTTTTAAGCTAAAATTCACTCTTAGATCCCCAAGGTTTCCGTGGTGTAGTGGTTATCACATCCGCTTAACACGCGGAAGGTCCTGAGTTCAATCCTCAGCGGAAACATCTATTTTTGCTGTCTTTAAGAATGGCCAATTTGAAATGGCATCAACGTTCTTACAGTTTAATTTCTGTTTTACTTGTTTCAAAATTTCTATATACAATTAGTGTCAAAAGTTGTTCAGCACTGCTGGTTCAAATGGTTCAGCTGTATCAACATGGATTGGTAAAGACCTGAAATAAATGCTTGTATGCCGAATAGTCCGAAATTTTAAACCACTGGGGTGCCTCCGTTAAAAAGTTGTGGAATCTCTGAGAGAACATGAATCGAAATGGTCAGAGTATATATCTTTTTTTTCAAATGACGTAGACAATAAATTTCATACGATATAAAAAATTCGTGCGTCGGCCGGGAGTCGAACCCGGATCGACTGCTTGGAAGGCAACCATGCTAACCGTTACACCACCGACGCCATAAATACACTTGTTTAAATTTTCTTAGATATATATCGCCTTCGAATTCATTACCCATCAATTTATAAAGCTTCCTATATTTGAAGTTTTATATCAAATTGCATCTTAACCTATTGGAGTTAAGTAAGACAAAAAGATATGATTTTTTTCCCCCTCTCTCGTAAATAAAGAAACACTGCATTTTCGAAAGTTCGGCAACTAGTGTAATAAACATTATAGTACTTGATTCCATCTAATCCTAGCAAAAATAACGTGCGTCGGCCGGGAGTCGAACCCGGATCGACTGCTTGGAAGGCAACCATGCTAACCGTTACACCACCGACGCCATGTTACTGATGTGAACGAAATTCTTTCTTATAGCACAGACGAATACAGTCAGTTTATTGAATAACGTGGCAATGCATATATGCAGGCCAGATTAAAAAGAATTACAACTTTAATGATATCGATATATATCTTATAATGTCTAATTCTTATAAATTTTCCCATGCCATGCTGACAAACTATTTACTTCTTTAAATTACTGCCAGATAGTGTGTGCATGATTAGCTGATGTCAATTATTCCGTAATTGATACGGTATAGAAATAATCCAAAGTTTAAACTTTAAGAGGTCTTGCAAGTTTAATTCTTTGTCTCACCCTTGTGCAATAATTTAATATCGTACACTAGTTAACTTGTAGGTTATGCTAATTTATAGTGGAAATACGAATCAATTACCGAGGGGCGTAATTAATCTTCGAACATATGTTACTTTCTCTAAACCACTATTTGAAGAAACTGTTTTCTGGTTGGAAGAATTGGAGATATAGTCTGCTGAACTGAACAAGATAGGCTGAAAAATAAAAGATAATTTGCTTTCGTGAATGTTTGGGTTCTACACTGTATACGAAACAAAGACCGGTGAATATATGTTTACATGATGACGACACGAACAGAATATAATTGCCCGAGGCGTAATATAAACTTATAAGAAAATGTATGAAATTCATGATTAAAGAAAACATGCACTTCATAAGATGACGATAAAGGTGACGCAGATCCAACTTTTGGATGGCGGAATTGAAAGGATGAAATTTAGCAATTCAAAAAGAATAGGAAAAATATCCAGTAACAGATGGATAAAAAAACGAAAGAAAGAAGAGAAAAATAACCTTTGTAGAACCGTGCGGGCCATTGTGCAATCGGTGTAGTCTGTCTGGGAGGAAACAGAAATCTGACTTACCGGCGACCGGAATGTTAACATCGAGTCGCAGTCAGGAATCCCTGGACGAAGAATGAGACGAAATCACACCAGTAACGACAACGTGTCATAATTAAAGCAGGATAGAGACGGCCGAAGCACGTTACGTCTTTTTTCAATTTTTCAATACGAAATCCACCGAAGCCAAAAAGATCAACACGATCAAGACCCTTAAAATACTAGTGAGCGCTCTATGGTAGGACATAATACCAGTTGGATGAATATACTGGGCATAGTGTGAGACTCCCTTTTAAGTTGTATCACGAGTAATGTCTATAGCCCATTCAGCAGGCTGACAATGATGAGGACGGGAAGACCAGATTGGTAACGATATTACGCTTTGAATAGGCTGCCTATATTTTTGTGCGTCCATAATTCTCCAAATTTTGGCCTAACATTTTTGGTAGTCCAGTTTCGCGATTTGATATTTAATGAGCGGATCCTTTTGCAATGCCAAAAATTAGGGCTCGTCCGGGAGTCGAACCCGGGACCTCTCGCACCCGAAGCGAGAATCATACCACTAGACCAACGAGCCTGACACTGCTAATTGCAATTAAATAGATTATAAATAATTTCATGTCACATATCAAGACAGTGAACAAGTATTCCAATCTCTAGAATATTTTATGTTCATTGACAAATTGTAGCTTTCGATTGCAAATTACGTTCCGTTTCTATGAGAAAGAAATAACTAAAAACTTAAAGTTTACACTCCGTGTGGGATCGATTTGACATTTCGAATACAAATAAAAAGACGACATATGTTAAAATAGCGTTTTGTCTGCCGGCCGAAGTTTAGTTATCCATCAATTGGGTCAACTGTTGATATGCCTGAGCTGCAATGCTGTTCCGTTGATTTCCGTCATGGTTTTAAGCTAAAATTCACTCTTAGATCCCCAAGGTTTCCGTGGTGTAGTGGTTATCACATCCGCTTAACACGCGGAAGGTCCTGAGTTCAATCCTCAGCGGAAACATCTATTTTTGCTGTCTTTAAGAATGGCCAATTTGAAATGGCATCAACGTTCTTACAGTTTAATTTCTGTTTTACTTGTTTCAAAATTTCTATATACAATTAGTGTCAAAAGTTGTTCAGCACTGCTGGTTCAAATGGTTCAGCTGTATCAACATGGATTGGTAAAGACCTGAAATAAATGCTTGTATGCCGAATAGTCCGAAATTTTAAACCACTGGGGTGCCTCCGTTAAAAAGTTGTGGAATCTCTGAGAGAACATGAATCGAAATGGTCAGAGTATATATCTTTTTTTTCAAATGACGTAGACAATAAATTTCATACGATATAAAAAATTCGTGCGTCGGCCGGGAGTCGAACCCGGATCGACTGCTTGGAAGGCAACCATGCTAACCGTTACACCACCGACGCCATAAATACACTTGTTTAAATTTTCTTAGATATATATCGCCTTCGAATTCATTACCCATCAATTTATAAAGCTTCCTATATTTGAAGTTTTATATCAAATTGCATCTTAACCTATTGGAGTTAAGTAAGACAAAAAGATATGATTTTTTTCCCCCTCTCTCGTAAATAAAGAAACACTGCATTTTCGAAAGTTCGGCAACTAGTGTAATAAACATTATAGTACTTGATTCCATCTAATCCTAGCAAAAATAACGTGCGTCGGCCGGGAGTCGAACCCGGATCGACTGCTTGGAAGGCAACCATGCTAACCGTTACACCACCGACGCCATGTTACTGATGTGAACGAAATTCTTTCTTATAGCACAGACGAATACAGTCAGTTTATTGAATAACGTGGCAATGCATATATGCAGGCCAGATTAAAAAGAATTACAACTTTAATGATATCGATATATATCTTATAATGTCTAATTCTTATAAATTTTCCCATGCCATGCTGACAAACTATTTACTTCTTTAAATTACTGCCAGATAGTGTGTGCATGATTAGCTGATGTCAATTATTCCGTAATTGATACGGTATAGAAATAATCCAAAGTTTAAACTTTAAGAGGTCTTGCAAGTTTAATTCTTTGTCTCACCCTTGTGCAATAATTTAATATCGTACACTAGTTAACTTGTAGGTTATGCTAATTTATAGTGGAAATACGAATCAATTACCGAGGGGCGTAATTAATCTTCGAACATATGTTACTTTCTCTAAACCACTATTTGAAGAAACTGTTTTCTGGTTGGAAGAATTGGAGATATAGTCTGCTGAACTGAACAAGATAGGCTGAAAAATAAAAGATAATTTGCTTTCGTGAATGTTTGGGTTCTACACTGTATACGAAACAAAGACCGGTGAATATATGTTTACATGATGACGACACGAACAGAATATAATTGCCCGAGGCGTAATATAAACTTATAAGAAAATGTATGAAATTCATGATTAAAGAAAACATGCACTTCATAAGATGACGATAAAGGTGACGCAGATCCAACTTTTGGATGGCGGAATTGAAAGGATGAAATTTAGCAATTCAAAAAGAATAGGAAAAATATCCAGTAACAGATGGATAAAAAAACGAAAGAAAGAAGAGAAAAATAACCTTTGTAGAACCGTGCGGGCCATTGTGCAATCGGTGTAGTCTGTCTGGGAGGAAACAGAAATCTGACTTACCGGCGACCGGAATGTTAACATCGAGTCGCAGTCAGGAATCCCTGGACGAAGAATGAGACGAAATCACCCCAGTAACGACAACGTGTCATAATTAAAGCAGGATAGAGACGGCCGAAGCACGTTACGTCTTTTTTCAATTTTTCAATACGAAATCCACCGAAGCCAAAAAGATCAACACGATCAAGACCCTTAAAATACTAGTGAGCGCTCTATGGTAGGACATAATACCAGTTGGATGAATATACTGGGCATAGTGTGAGACTCCCTTTTAAGTTGTATCACGAGTAATGTCTATAGCCCATTCAGCAGGCTGACAATGATGAGGACGGGAAGACCAGATTGGTAACGATATTACGCTTTGAATAGGCTGCCTATATTTTTGTGCGTCCATAATTCTCCAAATTTTGGCCTAACATTTTTGGTAGTCCAGTTTCGCGATTTGATATTTAATGAGCGGATCCTTTTGCAATGCCAAAAATTAGGGCTCGTCCGGGAGTCGAACCCGGGACCTCTCGCACCCGAAGCGAGAATCATACCACTAGACCAACGAGCCTGACACTGCTAATTGCAATTAAATAGATTATAAATAATTTCATGTCACATATCAAGACAGTGAACAAGTATTCCAATCTCTAGAATATTTTATGTTCATTGACAAATTGTAGCTTTCGATTGCAAATTACGTTCCGTTTCTATGAGAAAGAAATAACTAAAAACTTAAAGTTTACACTCCGTGTGGGATCGATTTGACATTTCGAATACAAATAAAAAGACGACATATGTTAAAATAGCGTTTTGTCTGCCGGCCGAAGTTTAGTTATCCATCAATTGGGTCAACTGTTGATATGCCTGAGCTGCAATGCTGTTCCGTTGATTTCCGTCATGGTTTTAAGCTAAAATTCACTCTTAGATCCCCAAGGTTTCCGTGGTGTAGTGGTTATCACATCCGCTTAACACGCGGAAGGTCCTGAGTTCAATCCTCAGCGGAAACATCTATTTTTGCTGTCTTTAAGAATGGCCAATTTGAAATGGCATCAACGTTCTTACAGTTTAATTTCTGTTTTACTTGTTTCAAAATTTCTATATACAATTAGTGTCAAAAGTTGTTCAGCACTGCTGGTTCAAATGGTTCAGCTGTATCAACATGGATTGGTAAAGACCTGAAATAAATGCTTGTATGCCGAATAGTCCGAAATTTTAAACCACTGGGGTGCCTCCGTTAAAAAGTTGTGGAATCTCTGAGAGAACATGAATCGAAATGGTCAGAGTATATATCTTTTTTTTCAAATGACGTAGACAATAAATTTCATACGATATAAAAAATTCGTGCGTCGGCCGGGAGTCGAACCCGGATCGACTGCTTGGAAGGCAACCATGCTAACCGTTACACCACCGACGCCATAAATACACTTGTTTAAATTTTCTTAGATATATATCGCCTTCGAATTCATTACCCATCAATTTATAAAGCTTCCTATATTTGAAGTTTTATATCAAATTGCATCTTAACCTATTGGAGTTAAGTAAGACAAAAAGATATGATTTTTTTCCCCCTCTCTCGTAAATAAAGAAACACTGCATTTTCGAAAGTTCGGCAACTAGTGTAATAAACATTATAGTACTTGATTCCATCTAATCCTAGCAAAAATAACGTGCGTCGGCCGGGAGTCGAACCCGGATCGACTGCTTGGAAGGCAACCATGCTAACCGTTACACCACCGACGCCATGTTACTGATGTGAACGAAATTCTTTCTTATAGCACAGACGAATACAGTCAGTTTATTGAATAACGTGGCAATGCATATATGCAGGCCAGATTAAAAAGAATTACAACTTTAATGATATCGATATATATCTTATAATGTCTAATTCTTATAAATTTTCCCATGCCATGCTGACAAACTAGTTACTTCTTTAAATTACTGCCAGATAGTGTGTGCATGATTAGCTGATGTCAATTATTCCGTAATTGATACGGTATAGAAATAATCCAAAGTTTAAACTTTAAGAGGTCTTGCAAGTTTAATTCTTTGTCTCACCCTTGTGCAATAATTTAATATCGTACACTAGTTAACTTGTAGGTTATGCTAATTTATAGTGGAAATACGAATCAATTACCGAGGGGCGTAATTAATCTTCGAACATATGTTACTTTCTCTAAACCACTATTTGAAGAAACTGTTTTCTGGTTGGAAGAATTGGAGATATGGTCTGCTGAACTGAACAAGATAGGCTGAAAAATAAAAGATAATTTGCTTTCGTGAATGTTTGGGTTCTACACTGTATACGAAACAAAGACCGGTGAATATATGTTTACATGATGACGACACGAACAGAATATAATTGCCCGAGGCGTAATATAAACTTATAAGAAAATGTATGAAATTCATGATTAAAGAAAACATGCACTTCATAAGATGACGATAAAGGTGACGCAGATCCAACTTTTGGATGGCGGAATTGAAAGGATGAAATTTAGCAATTCAAAAAGAATAGGAAAAATATCCAGTAACAGATGGATAAAAAAACGAAAGAAAGAAGAGAAAAATAACCTTTGTAGAACCGTGCGGGCCATTGTGCAATCGGTGTAGTCTGTCTGGGAGGAAACAGAAATCTGACTTACCGGCGACCGGAATGTTAACATCGAGTCGCAGTCAGGAATCCCTGGACGAAGAATGAGACGAAATCACCCCAGTAACGACAACGTGTCATAATTAAAGCAGGATAGAGACGGCCGAAGCACGTTACGTCTTTTTTCAATTTTTCAATACGAAATCCACCGAAGCCAAAAAGATCAACACGATCAAGACCCTTAAAATACTAGTGAGCGCTCTATGGTAGGACATAATACCAGTTGGATGAATATACTGGGCATAGTGTGAGACTCCCTTTTAAGTTGTATCACGAGTAATGTCTATAGCCCATTCAGCAGGCTGACAATGATGAGGACGGGAAGACCAGATTGGTAACGATATTACGCTTTGAATAGGCTGCCTATATTTTTGTGCGTCCATAATTCTCCAAATTTTGGCCTAACATTTTTGGTAGTCCAGTTTCGCGATTTGATATTTAATGAGCGGATCCTTTTGCAATGCCAAAAATTAGGGCTCGTCCGGGAGTCGAACCCGGGACCTCTCGCACCCGAAGCGAGAATCATACCACTAGACCAACGAGCCTGACACTGCTAATTGCAATTAAATAGATTATAAATAATTTCATGTCACATATCAAGACAGTGAACAAGTATTCCAATCTCTAGAATATTTTATGTTCATTGACAAATTGTAGCTTTCGATTGCAAATTACGTTCCGTTTCTATGAGAAAGAAATAACTAAAAACTTAAAGTTTACACTCCGTGTGGGATCGATTTGACATTTCGAATACAAATAAAAAGACGACATATGTTAAAATAGCGTTTTGTCTGCCGGCCGAAGTTTAGTTATCCATCAATTGGGTCAACTGTTGATATGCCTGAGCTGCAATGCTGTTCCGTTGATTTCCGTCATGGTTTTAAGCTAAAATTCACTCTTAGATCCCCAAGGTTTCCGTGGTGTAGTGGTTATCACATCCGCTTAACACGCGGAAGGTCCTGAGTTCAATCCTCAGCGGAAACATCTATTTTTGCTGTCTTTAAGAATGGCCAATTTGAAATGGCATCAACGTTCTTACAGTTTAATTTCTGTTTTACTTGTTTCAAAATTTCTATATACAATTAGTGTCAAAAGTTGTTCAGCACTGCTGGTTCAAATGGTTCAGCTGTATCAACATGGATTGGTAAAGACCTGAAATAAATGCTTGTATGCCGAATAGTCCGAAATTTTAAACCACTGGGGTGCCTCCGTTAAAAAGTTGTGGAATCTCTGAGAGAACATGAATCGAAATGGTCAGAGTATATATCTTTTTTTTCAAATGACGTAGACAATAAATTTCATACGATATAAAAAATTCGTGCGTCGGCCGGGAGTCGAACCCGGATCGACTGCTTGGAAGGCAACCATGCTAACCGTTACACCACCGACGCCATAAATACACTTGTTTAAATTTTCTTAGATATATATCGCCTTCGAATTCATTACCCATCAATTTATAAAGCTTCCTATATTTGAAGTTTTATATCAAATTGCATCTTAACCTATTGGAGTTAAGTAAGACAAAAAGATATGATTTTTTTCCCCCTCTCTCGTAAATAAAGAAACACTGCATTTTCGAAAGTTCGGCAACTAGTGTAATAAACATTATAGTACTTGATTCCATCTAATCCTAGCAAAAATAACGTGCGTCGGCCGGGAGTCGAACCCGGATCGACTGCTTGGAAGGCAACCATGCTAACCGTTACACCACCGACGCCATGTTACTGATGTGAACGAAATTCTTTCTTATAGCACAGACGAATACAGTCAGTTTATTGAATAACGTGGCAATGCATATATGCAGGCCAGATTAAAAAGAATTACAACTTTAATGATATCGATATATATCTTATAATGTCTAATTCTTATAAATTTTCCCATGCCATGCTGACAAACTATTTACTTCTTTAAATTACTGCCAGATAGTGTGTGCATGATTAGCTGATGTCAATTATTCCGTAATTGATACGGTATAGAAATAATCCAAAGTTTAAACTTTAAGAGGTCTTGCAAGTTTAATTCTTTGTCTCACCCTTGTGCAATAATTTAATATCGTACACTAGTTAACTTGTAGGTTATGCTAATTTATAGTGGAAATACGAATCAATTACCGAGGGGCGTAATTAATCTTCGAACATATGTTACTTTCTCTAAACCACTATTTGAAGAAACTGTTTTCTGGTTGGAAGAATTGGAGATATGGTCTGCTGAACTGAACAAGATAGGCTGAAAAATAAAAGATAATTTGCTTTCGTGAATGTTTGGGTTCTACACTGTATACGAAACAAAGACCGGTGAATATATGTTTACATGATGACGACACGAACAGAATATAATTGCCCGAGGCGTAATATAAACTTATAAGAAAATGTATGAAATTCATGATTAAAGAAAACATGCACTTCATAAGATGACGATAAAGGTGACGCAGATCCAACTTTTGGATGGCGGAATTGAAAGGATGAAATTTAGCAATTCAAAAAGAATAGGAAAAATATCCAGTAACAGATGGATAAAAAAACGAAAGAAAGAAGAGAAAAATAACCTTTGTAGAACCGTGCGGGCCATTGTGCAATCGGTGTAGTCTGTCTGGGAGGAAACAGAAATCTGACTTACCGGCGACCGGAATGTTAACATCGAGTCGCAGTCAGGAATCCCTGGACGAAGAATGAGACGAAATCACCCCAGTAACGACAACGTGTCATAATTAAAGCAGGATAGAGACGGCCGAAGCACGTTACGTCTTTTTTCAATTTTTCAATACGAAATCCACCGAAGCCAAAAAGATCAACACGATCAAGACCCTTAAAATACTAGTGAGCGCTCTATGGTAGGACATAATACCAGTTGGATGAATATACTGGGCATAGTGTGAGACTCCCTTTTAAGTTGTATCACGAGTAATGTCTATAGCCCATTCAGCAGGCTGACAATGATGAGGACGGGAAGACCAGATTGGTAACGATATTACGCTTTGAATAGGCTGCCTATATTTTTGTGCGTCCATAATTCTCCAAATTTTGGCCTAACATTTTTGGTAGTCCAGTTTCGCGATTTGATATTTAATGAGCGGATCCTTTTGCAATGCCAAAAATTAGGGCTCGTCCGGGAGTCGAACCCGGGACCTCTCGCACCCGAAGCGAGAATCATACCACTAGACCAACGAGCCTGACACTGCTAATTGCAATTAAATAGATTATAAATAATTTCATGTCACATATCAAGACAGTGAACAAGTATTCCAATCTCTAGAATATTTTATGTTCATTGACAAATTGTAGCTTTCGATTGCAAATTACGTTCCGTTTCTATGAGAAAGAAATAACTAAAAACTTAAAGTTTACACTCCGTGTGGGATCGATTTGACATTTCGAATACAAATAAAAAGACGACATATGTTAAAATAGCGTTTTGTCTGCCGGCCGAAGTTTAGTTATCCATCAATTGGGTCAACTGTTGATATGCCTGAGCTGCAATGCTGTTCCGTTGATTTCCGTCATGGTTTTAAGCTAAAATTCACTCTTAGATCCCCAAGGTTTCCGTGGTGTAGTGGTTATCACATCCGCTTAACACGCGGAAGGTCCTGAGTTCAATCCTCAGCGGAAACATCTATTTTTGCTGTCTTTAAGAATGGCCAATTTGAAATGGCATCAACGTTCTTACAGTTTAATTTCTGTTTTACTTGTTTCAAAATTTCTATATACAATTAGTGTCAAAAGTTGTTCAGCACTGCTGGTTCAAATGGTTCAGCTGTATCAACATGGATTGGTAAAGACCTGAAATAAATGCTTGTATGCCGAATAGTCCGAAATTTTAAACCACTGGGGTGCCTCCGTTAAAAAGTTGTGGAATCTCTGAGAGAACATGAATCGAAATGGTCAGAGTATATATCTTTTTTTTCAAATGACGTAGACAATAAATTTCATACGATATAAAAAATTCGTGCGTCGGCCGGGAGTCGAACCCGGATCGACTGCTTGGAAGGCAACCATGCTAACCGTTACACCACCGACGCCATAAATACACTTGTTTAAATTTTCTTAGATATATATCGCCTTCGAATTCATTACCCATCAATTTATAAAGCTTCCTATATTTGAAGTTTTATATCAAATTGCATCTTAACCTATTGGAGTTAAGTAAGACAAAAAGATATGATTTTTTTCCCCCTCTCTCGTAAATAAAGAAACACTGCATTTTCGAAAGTTCGGCAACTAGTGTAATAAACATTATAGTACTTGATTCCATCTAATCCTAGCAAAAATAACGTGCGTCGGCCGGGAGTCGAACCCGGATCGACTGCTTGGAAGGCAACCATGCTAACCGTTACACCACCGACGCCATGTTACTGATGTGAACGAAATTCTTTCTTATAGCACAGACGAATACAGTCAGTTTATTGAATAACGTGGCAATGCATATATGCAGGCCAGATTAAAAAGAATTACAACTTTAATGATATCGATATATATCTTATAATGTCTAATTCTTATAAATTTTCCCATGCCATGCTGACAAACTATTTACTTCTTTAAATTACTGCCAGATAGTGTGTGCATGATTAGCTGATGTCAATTATTCCGTAATTGATACGGTATAGAAATAATCCAAAGTTTAAACTTTAAGAGGTCTTGCAAGTTTAATTCTTTGTCTCACCCTTGTGCAATAATTTAATATCGTACACTAGTTAACTTGTAGGTTATGCTAATTTATAGTGGAAATACGAATCAATTACCGAGGGGCGTAATTAATCTTCGAACATATGTTACTTTCTCTAAACCACTATTTGAAGAAACTGTTTTCTGGTTGGAAGAATTGGAGATATGGTCTGCTGAACTGAACAAGATAGGCTGAAAAATAAAAGATAATTTGCTTTCGTGAATGTTTGGGTTCTACACTGTATACGAAACAAAGACCGGTGAATATATGTTTACATGATGACGACACGAACAGAATATAATTGCCCGAGGCGTAATATAAACTTATAAGAAAATGTATGAAATTCATGATTAAAGAAAACATGCACTTCATAAGATGACGATAAAGGTGACGCAGATCCAACTTTTGGATGGCGGAATTGAAAGGATGAAATTTAGCAATTCAAAAAGAATAGGAAAAATATCCAGTAACAGATGGATAAAAAAACGAAAGAAAGAAGAGAAAAATAACCTTTGTAGAACCGTGCGGGCCATTGTGCAATCGGTGTAGTCTGTCTGGGAGGAAACAGAAATCTGACTTACCGGCGACCGGAATGTTAACATCGAGTCGCAGTCAGGAATCCCTGGACGAAGAATGAGACGAAATCACCCCAGTAACGACAACGTGTCATAATTAAAGCAGGATAGAGACGGCCGAAGCACGTTACGTCTTTTTTCAATTTTTCAATACGAAATCCACCGAAGCCAAAAAGATCAACACGATCAAGACCCTTAAAATACTAGTGAGCGCTCTATGGTAGGACATAATACCAGTTGGATGAATATACTGGGCATAGTGTGAGACTCCCTTTTAAGTTGTATCACGAGTAATGTCTATAGCCCATTCAGCAGGCTGACAATGATGAGGACGGGAAGACCAGATTGGTAACGATATTACGCTTTGAATAGGCTGCCTATATTTTTGTGCGTCCATAATTCTCCAAATTTTGGCCTAACATTTTTGGTAGTCCAGTTTCGCGATTTGATATTTAATGAGCGGATCCTTTTGCAATGCCAAAAATTAGGGCTCGTCCGGGAGTCGAACCCGGGACCTCTCGCACCCGAAGCGAGAATCATACCACTAGACCAACGAGCCTGACACTGCTAATTGCAATTAAATAGATTATAAATAATTTCATGTCACATATCAAGACAGTGAACAAGTATTCCAATCTCTAGAATATTTTATGTTCATTGACAAATTGTAGCTTTCGATTGCAAATTACGTTCCGTTTCTATGAGAAAGAAATAACTAAAAACTTAAAGTTTACACTCCGTGTGGGATCGATTTGACATTTCGAATACAAATAAAAAGACGACATATGTTAAAATAGCGTTTTGTCTGCCGGCCGAAGTTTAGTTATCCATCAATTGGGTCAACTGTTGATATGCCTGAGCTGCAATGCTGTTCCGTTGATTTCCGTCATGGTTTTAAGCTAAAATTCACTCTTAGATCCCCAAGGTTTCCGTGGTGTAGTGGTTATCACATCCGCTTAACACGCGGAAGGTCCTGAGTTCAATCCTCAGCGGAAACATCTATTTTTGCTGTCTTTAAGAATGGCCAATTTGAAATGGCATCAACGTTCTTACAGTTTAATTTCTGTTTTACTTGTTTCAAAATTTCTATATACAATTAGTGTCAAAAGTTGTTCAGCACTGCTGGTTCAAATGGTTCAGCTGTATCAACATGGATTGGTAAAGACCTGAAATAAATGCTTGTATGCCGAATAGTCCGAAATTTTAAACCACTGGGGTGCCTCCGTTAAAAAGTTGTGGAATCTCTGAGAGAACATGAATCGAAATGGTCAGAGTATATATCTTTTTTTTCAAATGACGTAGACAATAAATTTCATACGATATAAAAAATTCGTGCGTCGGCCGGGAGTCGAACCCGGATCGACTGCTTGGAAGGCAACCATGCTAACCGTTACACCACCGACGCCATAAATACACTTGTTTAAATTTTCTTAGATATATATCGCCTTCGAATTCATTACCCATCAATTTATAAAGCTTCCTATATTTGAAGTTTTATATCAAATTGCATCTTAACCTATTGGAGTTAAGTAAGACAAAAAGATATGATTTTTTTCCCCCTCTCTCGTAAATAAAGAAACACTGCATTTTCGAAAGTTCGGCAACTAGTGTAATAAACATTATAGTACTTGATTCCATCTAATCCTAGCAAAAATAACGTGCGTCGGCCGGGAGTCGAACCCGGATCGACTGCTTGGAAGGCAACCATGCTAACCGTTACACCACCGACGCCATGTTACTGATGTGAACGAAATTCTTTCTTATAGCACAGACGAATACAGTCAGTTTATTGAATAACGTGGCAATGCATATATGCAGGCCAGATTAAAAAGAATTACAACTTTAATGATATCGATATATATCTTATAATGTCTAATTCTTATAAATTTTCCCATGCCATGCTGACAAACTATTTACTTCTTTAAATTACTGCCAGATAGTGTGTGCATGATTAGCTGATGTCAATTATTCCGTAATTGATACGGTATAGAAATAATCCAAAGTTTAAACTTTAAGAGGTCTTGCAAGTTTAATTCTTTGTCTCACCCTTGTGCAATAATTTAATATCGTACACTAGTTAACTTGTAGGTTATGCTAATTTATAGTGGAAATACGAATCAATTACCGAGGGGCGTAATTAATCTTCGAACATATGTTACTTTCTCTAAACCACTATTTGAAGAAACTGTTTTCTGGTTGGAAGAATTGGAGATATGGTCTGCTGAACTGAACAAGATAGGCTGAAAAATAAAAGATAATTTGCTTTCGTGAATGTTTGGGTTCTACACTGTATACGAAACAAAGACCGGTGAATATATGTTTACATGATGACGACACGAACAGAATATAATTGCCCGAGGCGTAATATAAACTTATAAGAAAATGTATGAAATTCATGATTAAAGAAAACATGCACTTCATAAGATGACGATAAAGGTGACGCAGATCCAACTTTTGGATGGCGGAATTGAAAGGATGAAATTTAGCAATTCAAAAAGAATAGGAAAAATATCCAGTAACAGATGGATAAAAAAACGAAAGAAAGAAGAGAAAAATAACCTTTGTAGAACCGTGCGGGCCATTGTGCAATCGGTGTAGTCTGTCTGGGAGGAAACAGAAATCTGACTTACCGGCGACCGGAATGTTAACATCGAGTCGCAGTCAGGAATCCCTGGACGAAGAATGAGACGAAATCACCCCAGTAACGACAACGTGTCATAATTAAAGCAGGATAGAGACGGCCGAAGCACGTTACGTCTTTTTTCAATTTTTCAATACGAAATCCACCGAAGCCAAAAAGATCAACACGATCAAGACCCTTAAAATACTAGTGAGCGCTCTATGGTAGGACATAATACCAGTTGGATGAATATACTGGGCATAGTGTGAGACTCCCTTTTAAGTTGTATCACGAGTAATGTCTATAGCCCATTCAGCAGGCTGACAATGATGAGGACGGGAAGACCAGATTGGTAACGATATTACGCTTTGAATAGGCTGCCTATATTTTTGTGCGTCCATAATTCTCCAAATTTTGGCCTAACATTTTTGGTAGTCCAGTTTCGCGATTTGATATTTAATGAGCGGATCCTTTTGCAATGCCAAAAATTAGGGCTCGTCCGGGAGTCGAACCCGGGACCTCTCGCACCCGAAGCGAGAATCATACCACTAGACCAACGAGCCTGACACTGCTAATTGCAATTAAATAGATTATAAATAATTTCATGTCACATATCAAGACAGTGAACAAGTATTCCAATCTCTAGAATATTTTATGTTCATTGACAAATTGTAGCTTTCGATTGCAAATTACGTTCCGTTTCTATGAGAAAGAAATAACTAAAAACTTAAAGTTTACACTCCGTGTGGGATCGATTTGACATTTCGAATACAAATAAAAAGACGACATATGTTAAAATAGCGTTTTGTCTGCCGGCCGAAGTTTAGTTATCCATCAATTGGGTCAACTGTTGATATGCCTGAGCTGCAATGCTGTTCCGTTGATTTCCGTCATGGTTTTAAGCTAAAATTCACTCTTAGATCCCCAAGGTTTCCGTGGTGTAGTGGTTATCACATCCGCTTAACACGCGGAAGGTCCTGAGTTCAATCCTCAGCGGAAACATCTATTTTTGCTGTCTTTAAGAATGGCCAATTTGAAATGGCATCAACGTTCTTACAGTTTAATTTCTGTTTTACTTGTTTCAAAATTTCTATATACAATTAGTGTCAAAAGTTGTTCAGCACTGCTGGTTCAAATGGTTCAGCTGTATCAACATGGATTGGTAAAGACCTGAAATAAATGCTTGTATGCCGAATAGTCCGAAATTTTAAACCACTGGGGTGCCTCCGTTAAAAAGTTGTGGAATCTCTGAGAGAACATGAATCGAAATGGTCAGAGTATATATCTTTTTTTTCAAATGACGTAGACAATAAATTTCATACGATATAAAAAATTCGTGCGTCGGCCGGGAGTCGAACCCGGATCGACTGCTTGGAAGGCAACCATGCTAACCGTTACACCACCGACGCCATAAATACACTTGTTTAAATTTTCTTAGATATATATCGCCTTCGAATTCATTACCCATCAATTTATAAAGCTTCCTATATTTGAAGTTTTATATCAAATTGCATCTTAACCTATTGGAGTTAAGTAAGACAAAAAGATATGATTTTTTTCCCCCTCTCTCGTAAATAAAGAAACACTGCATTTTCGAAAGTTCGGCAACTAGTGTAATAAACATTATAGTACTTGATTCCATCTAATCCTAGCAAAAATAACGTGCGTCGGCCGGGAGTCGAACCCGGATCGACTGCTTGGAAGGCAACCATGCTAACCGTTACACCACCGACGCCATGTTACTGATGTGAACGAAATTCTTTCTTATAGCACAGACGAATACAGTCAGTTTATTGAATAACGTGGCAATGCATATATGCAGGCCAGATTAAAAAGAATTACAACTTTAATGATATCGATATATATCTTATAATGTCTAATTCTTATAAATTTTCCCATGCCATGCTGACAAACTATTTACTTCTTTAAATTACTGCCAGATAGTGTGTGCATGATTAGCTGATGTCAATTATTCCGTAATTGATACGGTATAGAAATAATCCAAAGTTTAAACTTTAAGAGGTCTTGCAAGTTTAATTCTTTGTCTCACCCTTGTGCAATAATTTAATATCGTACACTAGTTAACTTGTAGGTTATGCTAATTTATAGTGGAAATACGAATCAATTACCGAGGGGCGTAATTAATCTTCGAACATATGTTACTTTCTCTAAACCACTATTTGAAGAAACTGTTTTCTGGTTGGAAGAATTGGAGATATGGTCTGCTGAACTGAACAAGATAGGCTGAAAAATAAAAGATAATTTGCTTTCGTGAATGTTTGGGTTCTACACTGTATACGAAACAAAGACCGGTGAATATATGTTTACATGATGACGACACGAACAGAATATAATTGCCCGAGGCGTAATATAAACTTATAAGAAAATGTATGAAATTCATGATTAAAGAAAACATGCACTTCATAAGATGACGATAAAGGTGACGCAGATCCAACTTTTGGATGGCGGAATTGAAAGGATGAAATTTAGCAATTCAAAAAGAATAGGAAAAATATCCAGTAACAGATGGATAAAAAAACGAAAGAAAGAAGAGAAAAATAACCTTTGTAGAACCGTGCGGGCCATTGTGCAATCGGTGTAGTCTGTCTGGGAGGAAACAGAAATCTGACTTACCGGCGACCGGAATGTTAACATCGAGTCGCAGTCAGGAATCCCTGGACGAAGAATGAGACGAAATCACCCCAGTAACGACAACGTGTCATAATTAAAGCAGGATAGAGACGGCCGAAGCACGTTACGTCTTTTTTCAATTTTTCAATACGAAATCCACCGAAGCCAAAAAGATCAACACGATCAAGACCCTTAAAATACTAGTGAGCGCTCTATGGTAGGACATAATACCAGTTGGATGAATATACTGGGCATAGTGTGAGACTCCCTTTTAAGTTGTATCACGAGTAATGTCTATAGCCCATTCAGCAGGCTGACAATGATGAGGACGGGAAGACCAGATTGGTAACGATATTACGCTTTGAAAGGCTGCCTATATTTTTGTGCGTCCATAATTCTCCAAATTTTGGCCTAACATTTTTGGTAGTCCAGTTTCGCGATTGATATTAATGAGCGGATCCTTTTGCAATGCCAAAAAATTAGGGCTCGTCCGGGAGTCGAACCCGGGACCTCTCGCACCCGAGCGAGAATCATACACTAGACCAACGAGCCTGACACTGCTAATTGCAATTAAATAGATTATAAATAATTTTCATGTCACATATCAAGACAGTGAACAAGT
>NC_086380.1:42000282-42017174 GCF_036588685.1 Mytilus trossulus | reverse complement strand
ATGTTTACATGATGACGACACGACAGTATATAATTGCCCGAGGCGTAATATAAACTTATAAGAAAATGTATGAAATTCATGATTAAAGAAAACATGCAGTTCATAAGATGACGATAAAGTTGACGCAGATCCAACTTTTGGATAGCGGAATTGAAAGAATGAAATTTAGCAATTCAAAAAGAATAGAAAAAATATCCAGTAACAGATAGAAAAAAAAAAAGAAAGAAAGAAAAGAAAGCCAGAGAGAGAGAGAGAGAGAGAGAGAGAGAGAGAGAGAGAGAGAGAGAGAGAGAGAGAGAGAGAGAGAGAGAGAGAGAGAGAGAGGAGAGAGAGAGAGAGAGAGAGAAATTAATTTACCACTGCTTGAGCATCGAAAATGCATACATACCAAAACACCAATGTTAGTGGTCAGTCTTAGCTTATTACTTCTATCGAATGATAACCTTTTTAGAACCGTGCGGGCCATTGTGCAATCGGTGTAGTCTGTCTGGGAGGAAACACAAATCTGACTTACCGGCGACCGGAATGTTAACATCGATCCGCAAGTCAGGAATCCCTGGACGAAGAATGAGACGAAATCACCACAGTAACGACAACGTGTCATAATTAAAGCAGGATAGAGACGACCGAAGTACGTTACGTCTATTTTCAATACGAAATCCACCGAGGCCAAAAGATCAACACGATCAAGACCCTTTATATACTAGTGAGCGCTCTATGGTAGGACATAATACCAGTTGGATGAATATACTGGGCATAGTGTGAGACTCCCTTTTAAGTTGTATCACGAGTAATGTCTATAGCCCATTCAGCAGGCTGACAATGATGAGGACGGGAAGACCAGATTGGTAATGATATTACGCTTTGCATAGGCTGCCTATATTTTTGTGCGTCCATAATTCTCCAAATTGTGGCCTAACATTTTTTGGTACTCCAGTTTCGCGATTTGATATTTAATGAGCGGATCCTTTTTGCAATGCCAAAAATTAGGGCTCGTCCGGGAGTCGAACCCGGGACCTCTCGCACCCGAAGCGAGAATCATACCACTAGACCAACGAGCCTGACACTGCTAAGTGAAATTAAATAGATTATAAATAATTTCATGTCACATATCAAGACGGTGAACAAGTATTCCAATTTCTAGAATATTTATGTTCATTGACAAATTGTAGCTTTCGATTGCAAATTACGTTCCGTTTCTAGGAGAAAGAAATAACTAAAAACTGAAAGATTACACTCCGTGTGGGATCGATTTGACATTTCGAATACAAAAGAAAGACGACATATGTTGAAATAGCGTTTGTCTGCCGGCCGAAGTTTAGTTATCCATCAATTGGGTTCAAACTGTTGATATGCCTGAGCTGCAATGCAGTGCCGTAGATTTCCGTCATGGTTTTAAGCTTAAATTCACACTTAGATCCCCAAGGTTTCCGTGGTGTAGTGGTTATCACATCCGCTTAACACGCGGAAGGTCCTGAGTTCAATCCTCAGCGGAAACATCTATTTTTGCTGTCTTTAAGAATGGCCAATTTGAAATGGCATCAACGGTCTTACAGTTTAATTTCTGTTTTACTTGTTTCAAGATTTCTATATATTATTAGTGTCAAAATTTGTTCAGCACTGCTGGTTCAAAATGGTTCATTTGTATCAACATGGATTGGTAAAGACCTGAAATAAATGCCGAATAGTCCGAAAGTTTAAATCACTGGGGTGCTTCCATTAAAAAGTTGTGGAATCTCTGAGAGAACATGAATCGAAATGTAAGAGTATAAATTTTTTTTTAAATGACGTAGATGATAAATTTCATACGATACAAAAAATTCGTGCGTCGGCCGGGAGTCGAACCCGGATCGACTGCTTGGAAGGCAACCATGCTAACCGTTACACCACCGACGCCATAAATACACCTGTTTAAATTTACTTAGATATATATCGCCTTCGAATTCATTACCCATCACTATAAAGCTTCCTATATTTGAAGTTTTATATCAAATTGCATCTTAACCTATTGGAGTTAAGAAAGACAAAAAGATATGATTTCTTTTCCTCTCTCGCAAATAAAGAAACACTGCATTTCCGAAAGTTCGGCAACTAGTGTAATAAACATAATACTTGATTCCATCTAATCCTAGCAAAAATTACGTGCGTCGGCCGGGAGTCGAACCCGGATCGACTGCTTGGAAGGCAACCATGCTTTTTTTTTTTTATCTTTATTAAAATCAAACATCATATAATACAAATAAAACAAAATATAAAATCAATTGTCCTTGATTGTTCTCATTATAGCTATATGCTATACTTTGTATTCACAATACTGTTATTTCTCATTTCAGGTACACAATAATTATTACAATTTAAAGACTAGAACATTGTCTGTTTCTTCTAACAAAGGGTTATCCATTACAAACTTTTTTTGAAATATATGACTCATATTATGACATCGACAGAGATAGACATACATATATGTTACATAATGTTTTAATGTATATTTAAATAATTTTATCAAATTTACACTAGAATAACCACTATTCAACAAGTTTCTCCTTCTGAAGATACAAAATCTGGCAACAGACATAAAAAAATTAAGAAAAGAATCATTCACTCCTTTCATATGCCATCTCAATCCCAAAATCAATAGTTCCTCACTTCTTACTAAACTAATCTTATCTGAATCACAGTTTTCAAATATTCTAACTAATAAGGATGACAAATAATTATGAAAATCTTCAAGTTTATCACAATTCATAAATATATGCAGGATGTCTTCCTTTTCACTGCAACACACTTTACAGATATTATCATCAACTAAACCTATCTTTTGAAGTTTTACATTAGTAAAATACAGTTATGTAACACCTTAAAGTCTAACTCAACCCAAATTAGAAGGTTTCCAATACATATTGACATGTTCCCATATTTTACTGAATGCTTCAGAACTCACATCAAATTCTGATTTCCATAACTCAATACCAACAGGTTCTTCAACAATATTTTCCAACATAATAGTATATAATGTTTTAGTACTACATAATTTCAAATCATAATGCACATTTTTACAAATAATTGAAATGTCTATTGTTCTTGGTATAGATATTCTGTGAATATCAGTGTTCACTGTGTTTTTTCCATTCTACAGGTATAACATTCAACAAGTTTCTATATCTATCAACTACATATTGTACATTAACGTCTTCATATACAACTTGAATCATTTCAACTATAGCATGATCAGGCAAGAAACCAGTTTTTTACTTCAAAACATATATCTTTGAGACAAACAATACCAGCACCTATAAAATCGTGCCATACAATTGTTCTGTTATTAAAAACAATATTTGGATTAACAAACAAAGGCTGGTCATAAATATTTTCTACAGACAATGGAAACTCTATTTGTTTCCTTATACAATTCAGTGCTTGAAAAAATTCTTGATAAACAACAGGCAGTTTTTTCAATTCACAATTAGGTATCACAGTATAAAAAACATTATGACAAAGTTTCATCTCATAAATTGAAGATACAAAATACTTAAATGTGTATTTCCATAACACTTCATATTCATCATCTAACAATCTACCTAAAAATTTTAGCCTAAAAGCATAAATTTTACATTTGATATCAGCAACATTTAAACCACCTCTACTTTTATCATCTACTATACAGTTGTATTTTACTAAGTGACATCTATTTTTCCATATAAAATTCACACAAAGTCTTTTTATCTCTATATAAGCCCATTCAGGTAATGCAGTTACAAATAAGGCATACCAAAATCTAGATAACATCAGTGAATTAATTACACTAACCCTGCCATGTATAGTTAATCTTCTCAACAACCATATGTTGAGAAGGGATTTTATCTTAACTATCTTATTTTTCCAATTCATTTCATCACACATTTTTCTATTTTTTCCAATAAAAACTCCTAACAGTTGAAAATAATCGTTACACCACCGACGCCATGTTACTGATGTGAACGAAATTATTTCTTATAGCACAGACGAATACAGTCAGTTTATTGAATTACGTGGCAATGCATATATGCAGGCTAGATCAAAAAAGAATTACAACTTTAATGATATCGATATATATCTTATAGTGTCTAATTCTTATAAATTTTCACATGCCATGCTGACAAAATATTTACTTCTTTAAATTACTGCCAGATAGTGTGTGCATGATAGCTGATGCCAATTGTTCCGTAATTGATACGGTATAGAAATAATCCAAAGTTTAAACTTTAAGAGGTCTTGAACGTTTAATTCTTTGTCTCATCATTGTGCAATAATTTAATATCGTACACTAGTTAACTTGTAGGTTAATATGCTAATTTGTAGTGGAAATACGAATCAATTACCGAGGGGCGTAATTAATCTTCGAACATATGTTACTTTCACTAAACCACTATTTGAAGAAACTGTTTTCTGGTTGGAAGAATTGGATATATAGTCTGCTGAACCGAACAAGATAGGCTGAAAAAGCAAAAGATAATGTGCTTTCGTGAATGTTCGGGTTCTACACTGTATACGAAACAAAGACCGGTGAACATATGTTTACATGATGACGACACGACCAGTATATAATTGCCCGAGGCGTAATATAAACTTATAAGAAAATGTATGAAATTCATGATTAAAGAAAACATGCAGTTCATAAGATGACGATAAAGTTGACGCAGATCCAACTTTTGGATAGCGGAATTGAAAGAATGAAATTTAGCAATTCAAAAAGAATAGAAAAAATATCCAGTAACAGATAGAAAAAAAAAAAGAAAGAAAGAAAAGAAAGCCAGAGAGAGAGAGAGAGAGAGAGAGAGAGAGAGAGAGAGAGAGAGAGAGAGAGAGAGAGAGAGAGAGAGAGAGAGAGAGAGAGAGAGAGAGAAATAATTTACCACTCTTGAGCATCGAAAATGCATACATACCAAAACACAATGTTAGTGTCAGTCTTAGCTTATTACTTCTATCGAATGATAACCTTTTTAGAACCGTGCGGGCCATTGTGCAATCGGTGTAGTCTGTCTGGGAGGAAACACAAATCTGACTTACCGGCGACCGGAATGTTAACATCGATCCGCAGTCAGGAATCCCTGGACGAAGAATGAGACGAAATCACCACAGTAACGACAACGTGTCATAATTAAAGCAGGATAGAGACGACCGAAGTACGTTACGTCTATTTTCAATACGAAATCCACCGAGGCCAAAAAGATCAACACGATCAAGACCCTTTATATACTAGTGAGCGCTCTATGGTAGGACATAATACCAGTTGGATGAATATACTGGGCATAGTGTGAGACTCCCTTTTAAGTTGTATCACGAGTAATGTCTATAGCCCATTCAGCAGGCTGACAATGATGAGGACGGGAAGACCAGATTGGTAATGATATTACGCTTTGCATAGGCTGCCTATATTTTTGTGCGTCCATAATTCTCCAAATTGTGGCCTAACATTTTTTGGTACTCCAGTTTCGCGATTTGATATTTAATGAGCGGATCCTTTTGCAATGCCAAAAATTAGGGCTCGTCCGGGAGTCGAACCCGGGACCTCTCGCACCCGAAGCGAGAATCATACCACTAGACCAACGAGCCTGACACTGCTAAGTGAAATTAAATAGATTATAAATAATTTCATGTCACATATCAAGACGGTGAACAAGTATTCCAATTTCTAGAATATTTTATGTTCATTGACAAATTGTAGCTTTCGATTGCAAATTACGTTCCGTTTCTAGGAGAAAGAAATAACTAAAAACTGAAAGATTACACTCCGTGTGGGATCGATTTGACATTTCGAATACAAAAGAAAGACGACATATGTTGAAATAGCGTTTGTCTGCCGGCCGAAGTTTAGTTATCCATCAATTGGGTCAACTGTTGATATGCCTGAGCTGCAATGCAGTGCCGTAGATTTCCGTCATGGTTTTAAGCTTAAATTCACACTTAGATCCCCAAGGTTTCCGTGGTGTAGTGGTTATCACATCCGCTTAACACGCGGAAGGTCCTGAGTTCAATCCTCAGCGGAAACATCTATTTTTGCTGTCTTTAAGAATGGCCAATTTGAAATGGCATCAACGGTCTTACAGTTTAATTTCTGTTTTACTTGTTTCAAGATTTCTATATATTATTAGTGTCAAAATTTGTTCAGCACTGCTGGTTCAAAATGGTTCATTTGTATCAACATGGATTGGTAAAGACCTGAAATAAATGCCGAATAGTCCGAAAGTTTAAATCACTGGGGTGCTTCCATTAAAAAGTTGTGGAATCTCTGAGAGAACATGAATCGAAATGGTAAGAGTATAAATTTTTTTTTTAAATGACGTAGATGATAAATTTCATACGATACAAAAAATTCGTGCGTCGGCCGGGAGTCGAACCCGGATCGACTGCTTGGAAGGCAACCATGCTAACCGTTACACCACCGACGCCATAAATACACCTGTTTAAATTTACTTAGATATATATCGCCTTCGAATTCATTACCCATCACTATAAAGCTTCCTATATTTGAAGTTTTATATCAAATTGCATCTTAACCTATTGGAGTTAAGAAAGACAAAAAGATATGATTTCTTTTCCTCTCTCGCAAATAAAGAAACACTGCATTTCCGAAAGTTCGGCAACTAGTGTAATAAACATAATACTTGATTCCATCTAATCCTAGCAAAAATTACGTGCGTCGGCCGGGAGTCGAACCCGGATCGACTGCTTGGAAGGCAACCATGCTAACCGTTACACCACCGACGCCATGTTACTGATGTGAACGAAATTATTTCTTATAGCACAGACGAATACAGTCAGTTTATTGAATTACGTGGCAATGCATATATGCAGGCTAGATCAAAAAAGAATTACAACTTTAATGATATCGATATATATCTTATAGTGTCTAATTCTTATAAATTTTCACATGCCATGCTGACAAAATATTTACTTCTTTAAATTACTGCCAGATAGTGTGTGCATGATAGCTGATGCCAATTGTTCCGTAATTGATACGGTATAGAAATAATCCAAAGTTTAAACTTTAAGAGGTCTTGAACGTTTAATTCTTTGTCTCATCATTGTGCAATAATTTAATATCGTACACTAGTTAACTTGTAGGTTAATATGCTAATTTGTAGTGGAAATACGAATCAATTACCGAGGGGCGTAATTAATCTTCGAACATATGTTACTTTCACTAAACCACTATTTGAAGAAACTGTTTTCTGGTTGGAAGAATTGGATATATAGTCTGCTGAACCGAACAAGATAGGCTGAAAAAGCAAAAGATAATGTGCTTTCGTGAATGTTCGGGTTCTACACTGTATACGAAACAAAGACCGGTGAACATATGTTTACATGATGACGACACGACCAGTATATAATTGCCCGAGGCGTAATATAAACTTATAAGAAAATGTATGAAATTCATGATTAAAGAAAACATGCAGTTCATAAGATGACGATAAAGTTGACGCAGATCCAACTTTTGGATAGCGGAATTGAAAGAATGAAATTTAGCAATTCAAAAAGAATAGAAAAAATATCCAGTAACAGATAGAAAAAAAAAAAGAAAGAAAGAAAAGAAAGCCAGAGAGAGAGAGAGAGAGAGAGAGAGAGAGAGAGAGAGAGAGAGAGAGAGAGAGAGAGAGAGAGAGAGAGAGAGAGAGAGAGAGAGAGAGAGAAATAATTTACCACTCTTGAGCATCGAAAATGCATACATACCAAAACACAATGTTAGTGTCAGTCTTAGCTTATTACTTCTATCGAATGATAACCTTTTTAGAACCGTGCGGGCCATTGTGCAATCGGTGTAGTCTGTCTGGGAGGAAACACAAATCTGACTTACCGGCGACCGGAATGTTAACATCGATCCGCAGTCAGGAATCCCTGGACGAAGAATGAGACGAAATCACCACAGTAACGACAACGTGTCATAATTAAAGCAGGATAGAGACGACCGAAGTACGTTACGTCTATTTTCAATACGAAATCCACCGAGGCCAAAAAGATCAACACGATCAAGACCCTTTATATACTAGTGAGCGCTCTATGGTAGGACATAATACCAGTTGGATGAATATACTGGGCATAGTGTGAGACTCCCTTTTAAGTTGTATCACGAGTAATGTCTATAGCCCATTCAGCAGGCTGACAATGATGAGGACGGGAAGACCAGATTGGTAATGATATTACGCTTTGCATAGGCTGCCTATATTTTTGTGCGTCCATAATTCTCCAAATTGTGGCCTAACATTTTTTGGTACTCCAGTTTCGCGATTTGATATTTAATGAGCGGATCCTTTTGCAATGCCAAAAATTAGGGCTCGTCCGGGAGTCGAACCCGGGACCTCTCGCACCCGAAGCGAGAATCATACCACTAGACCAACGAGCCTGACACTGCTAAGTGAAATTAAATAGATTATAAATAATTTCATGTCACATATCAAGACGGTGAACAAGTATTCCAATTTCTAGAATATTTTATGTTCATTGACAAATTGTAGCTTTCGATTGCAAATTACGTTCCGTTTCTAGGAGAAAGAAATAACTAAAAACTGAAAGATTACACTCCGTGTGGGATCGATTTGACATTTCGAATACAAAAGAAAGACGACATATGTTGAAATAGCGTTTGTCTGCCGGCCGAAGTTTAGTTATCCATCAATTGGGTCAACTGTTGATATGCCTGAGCTGCAATGCAGTGCCGTAGATTTCCGTCATGGTTTTAAGCTTAAATTCACACTTAGATCCCCAAGGTTTCCGTGGTGTAGTGGTTATCACATCCGCTTAACACGCGGAAGGTCCTGAGTTCAATCCTCAGCGGAAACATCTATTTTTGCTGTCTTTAAGAATGGCCAATTTGAAATGGCATCAACGGTCTTACAGTTTAATTTCTGTTTTACTTGTTTCAAGATTTCTATATATTATTAGTGTCAAAATTTGTTCAGCACTGCTGGTTCAAAATGGTTCATTTGTATCAACATGGATTGGTAAAGACCTGAAATAAATGCCGAATAGTCCGAAAGTTTAAATCACTGGGGTGCTTCCATTAAAAAGTTGTGGAATCTCTGAGAGAACATGAATCGAAATGGTAAGAGTATAAATTTTTTTTTTAAATGACGTAGATGATAAATTTCATACGATACAAAAAATTCGTGCGTCGGCCGGGAGTCGAACCCGGATCGACTGCTTGGAAGGCAACCATGCTAACCGTTACACCACCGACGCCATAAATACACCTGTTTAAATTTACTTAGATATATATCGCCTTCGAATTCATTACCCATCACTATAAAGCTTCCTATATTTGAAGTTTTATATCAAATTGCATCTTAACCTATTGGAGTTAAGAAAGACAAAAAGATATGATTTCTTTTCCTCTCTCGCAAATAAAGAAACACTGCATTTCCGAAAGTTCGGCAACTAGTGTAATAAACATAATACTTGATTCCATCTAATCCTAGCAAAAATTACGTGCGTCGGCCGGGAGTCGAACCCGGATCGACTGCTTGGAAGGCAACCATGCTAACCGTTACACCACCGACGCCATGTTACTGATGTGAACGAAATTATTTCTTATAGCACAGACGAATACAGTCAGTTTATTGAATTACGTGGCAATGCATATATGCAGGCTAGATCAAAAAAGAATTACAACTTTAATGATATCGATATATATCTTATAGTGTCTAATTCTTATAAATTTTCACATGCCATGCTGACAAAATATTTACTTCTTTAAATTACTGCCAGATAGTGTGTGCATGATAGCTGATGCCAATTGTTCCGTAATTGATACGGTATAGAAATAATCCAAAGTTTAAACTTTAAGAGGTCTTGAACGTTTAATTCTTTGTCTCATCATTGTGCAATAATTTAATATCGTACACTAGTTAACTTGTAGGTTAATATGCTAATTTGTAGTGGAAATACGAATCAATTACCGAGGGGCGTAATTAATCTTCGAACATATGTTACTTTCACTAAACCACTATTTGAAGAAACTGTTTTCTGGTTGGAAGAATTGGATATATAGTCTGCTGAACCGAACAAGATAGGCTGAAAAAGCAAAAGATAATGTGCTTTCGTGAATGTTCGGGTTCTACACTGTATACGAAACAAAGACCGGTGAACATATGTTTACATGATGACGACACGACCAGTATATAATTGCCCGAGGCGTAATATAAACTTATAAGAAAATGTATGAAATTCATGATTAAAGAAAACATGCAGTTCATAAGATGACGATAAAGTTGACGCAGATCCAACTTTTGGATAGCGGAATTGAAAGAATGAAATTTAGCAATTCAAAAAGAATAGAAAAAATATCCAGTAACAGATAGAAAAAAAAAAAGAAAGAAAGAAAAGAAAGCCAGAGAGAGAGAGAGAGAGAGAGAGAGAGAGAGAGAGAGAGAGAGAGAGAGAGAGAGAGAGAGAGAGAGAGAGAGAGAGAGAGAGAGAGAGAGAGAGAGAGAGAGAGAGAGAGAGAGAGAAATAATTTACCACTCTTGAGCATCGAAAATGCATACATACCAAAACACAATGTTAGTGTCAGTCTTAGCTTATTACTTCTATCGAATGATAACCTTTTTAGAACCGTGCGGGCCATTGTGCAATCGGTGTAGTCTGTCTGGGAGGAAACACAAATCTGACTTACCGGCGACCGGAATGTTAACATCGATCCGCAGTCAGGAATCCCTGGACGAAGAATGAGACGAAATCACCACAGTAACGACAACGTGTCATAATTAAAGCAGGATAGAGACGACCGAAGTACGTTACGTCTATTTTCAATACGAAATCCACCGAGGCCAAAAAGATCAACACGATCAAGACCCTTTATATACTAGTGAGCGCTCTATGGTAGGACATAATACCAGTTGGATGAATATACTGGGCATAGTGTGAGACTCCCTTTTAAGTTGTATCACGAGTAATGTCTATAGCCCATTCAGCAGGCTGACAATGATGAGGACGGGAAGACCAGATTGGTAATGATATTACGCTTTGCATAGGCTGCCTATATTTTTGTGCGTCCATAATTCTCCAAATTGTGGCCTAACATTTTTTGGTACTCCAGTTTCGCGATTTGATATTTAATGAGCGGATCCTTTTGCAATGCCAAAAATTAGGGCTCGTCCGGGAGTCGAACCCGGGACCTCTCGCACCCGAAGCGAGAATCATACCACTAGACCAACGAGCCTGACACTGCTAAGTGAAATTAAATAGATTATAAATAATTTCATGTCACATATCAAGACGGTGAACAAGTATTCCAATTTCTAGAATATTTTATGTTCATTGACAAATTGTAGCTTTCGATTGCAAATTACGTTCCGTTTCTAGGAGAAAGAAATAACTAAAAACTGAAAGATTACACTCCGTGTGGGATCGATTTGACATTTCGAATACAAAAGAAAGACGACATATGTTGAAATAGCGTTTGTCTGCCGGCCGAAGTTTAGTTATCCATCAATTGGGTCAACTGTTGATATGCCTGAGCTGCAATGCAGTGCCGTAGATTTCCGTCATGGTTTTAAGCTTAAATTCACACTTAGATCCCCAAGGTTTCCGTGGTGTAGTGGTTATCACATCCGCTTAACACGCGGAAGGTCCTGAGTTCAATCCTCAGCGGAAACATCTATTTTTGCTGTCTTTAAGAATGGCCAATTTGAAATGGCATCAACGGTCTTACAGTTTAATTTCTGTTTTACTTGTTTCAAGATTTCTATATATTATTAGTGTCAAAATTTGTTCAGCACTGCTGGTTCAAAATGGTTCATTTGTATCAACATGGATTGGTAAAGACCTGAAATAAATGCCGAATAGTCCGAAAGTTTAAATCACTGGGGTGCTTCCATTAAAAAGTTGTGGAATCTCTGAGAGAACATGAATCGAAATGGTAAGAGTATAAATTTTTTTTTTAAATGACGTAGATGATAAATTTCATACGATACAAAAAATTCGTGCGTCGGCCGGGAGTCGAACCCGGATCGACTGCTTGGAAGGCAACCATGCTAACCGTTACACCACCGACGCCATAAATACACCTGTTTAAATTTACTTAGATATATATCGCCTTCGAATTCATTACCCATCACTATAAAGCTTCCTATATTTGAAGTTTTATATCAAATTGCATCTTAACCTATTGGAGTTAAGAAAGACAAAAAGATATGATTTCTTTTCCTCTCTCGCAAATAAAGAAACACTGCATTTCCGAAAGTTCGGCAACTAGTGTAATAAACATAATACTTGATTCCATCTAATCCTAGCAAAAATTACGTGCGTCGGCCGGGAGTCGAACCCGGATCGACTGCTTGGAAGGCAACCATGCTAACCGTTACACCACCGACGCCATGTTACTGATGTGAACGAAATTATTTCTTATAGCACAGACGAATACAGTCAGTTTATTGAATTACGTGGCAATGCATATATGCAGGCTAGATCAAAAAAGAATTACAACTTTAATGATATCGATATATATCTTATAGTGTCTAATTCTTATAAATTTTCACATGCCATGCTGACAAAATATTTACTTCTTTAAATTACTGCCAGATAGTGTGTGCATGATAGCTGATGCCAATTGTTCCGTAATTGATACGGTATAGAAATAATCCAAAGTTTAAACTTTAAGAGGTCTTGAACGTTTAATTCTTTGTCTCATCATTGTGCAATAATTTAATATCGTACACTAGTTAACTTGTAGGTTAATATGCTAATTTGTAGTGGAAATACGAATCAATTACCGAGGGGCGTAATTAATCTTCGAACATATGTTACTTTCACTAAACCACTATTTGAAGAAACTGTTTTCTGGTTGGAAGAATTGGATATATAGTCTGCTGAACCGAACAAGATAGGCTGAAAAAGCAAAAGATAATGTGCTTTCGTGAATGTTCGGGTTCTACACTGTATACGAAACAAAGACCGGTGAACATATGTTTACATGATGACGACACGACCAGTATATAATTGCCCGAGGCGTAATATAAACTTATAAGAAAATGTATGAAATTCATGATTAAAGAAAACATGCAGTTCATAAGATGACGATAAAGTTGACGCAGATCCAACTTTTGGATAGCGGAATTGAAAGAATGAAATTTAGCAATTCAAAAAGAATAGAAAAAATATCCAGTAACAGATAGAAAAAAAAAAAGAAAGAAAGAAAAGAAAGCCAGAGAGAGAGAGAGAGAGAGAGAGAGAGAGAGAGAGAGAGAGAGAGAGAGAGAGAGAGAGAGAGAGAGAGAGAGAGAGAGAGAGAGAGAGAGAGAGAGAGAGAAATAATTTACCACTCTTGAGCATCGAAAATGCATACATACCAAAACACAATGTTAGTGTCAGTCTTAGCTTATTACTTCTATCGAATGATAACCTTTTTAGAACCGTGCGGGCCATTGTGCAATCGGTGTAGTCTGTCTGGGAGGAAACACAAATCTGACTTACCGGCGACCGGAATGTTAACATCGATCCGCAGTCAGGAATCCCTGGACGAAGAATGAGACGAAATCACCACAGTAACGACAACGTGTCATAATTAAAGCAGGATAGAGACGACCGAAGTACGTTACGTCTATTTTCAATACGAAATCCACCGAGGCCAAAAAGATCAACACGATCAAGACCCTTTATATACTAGTGAGCGCTCTATGGTAGGACATAATACCAGTTGGATGAATATACTGGGCATAGTGTGAGACTCCCTTTTAAGTTGTATCACGAGTAATGTCTATAGCCCATTCAGCAGGCTGACAATGATGAGGACGGGAAGACCAGATTGGTAATGATATTACGCTTTGCATAGGCTGCCTATATTTTTGTGCGTCCATAATTCTCCAAATTGTGGCCTAACATTTTTTGGTACTCCAGTTTCGCGATTTGATATTTAATGAGCGGATCCTTTTGCAATGCCAAAAATTAGGGCTCGTCCGGGAGTCGAACCCGGGACCTCTCGCACCCGAAGCGAGAATCATACCACTAGACCAACGAGCCTGACACTGCTAAGTGAAATTAAATAGATTATAAATAATTTCATGTCACATATCAAGACGGTGAACAAGTATTCCAATTTCTAGAATATTTTATGTTCATTGACAAATTGTAGCTTTCGATTGCAAATTACGTTCCGTTTCTAGGAGAAAGAAATAACTAAAAACTGAAAGATTACACTCCGTGTGGGATCGATTTGACATTTCGAATACAAAAGAAAGACGACATATGTTGAAATAGCGTTTGTCTGCCGGCCGAAGTTTAGTTATCCATCAATTGGGTCAACTGTTGATATGCCTGAGCTGCAATGCAGTGCCGTAGATTTCCGTCATGGTTTTAAGCTTAAATTCACACTTAGATCCCCAAGGTTTCCGTGGTGTAGTGGTTATCACATCCGCTTAACACGCGGAAGGTCCTGAGTTCAATCCTCAGCGGAAACATCTATTTTTGCTGTCTTTAAGAATGGCCAATTTGAAATGGCATCAACGGTCTTACAGTTTAATTTCTGTTTTACTTGTTTCAAGATTTCTATATATTATTAGTGTCAAAATTTGTTCAGCACTGCTGGTTCAAAATGGTTCATTTGTATCAACATGGATTGGTAAAGACCTGAAATAAATGCCGAATAGTCCGAAAGTTTAAATCACTGGGGTGCTTCCATTAAAAAGTTGTGGAATCTCTGAGAGAACATGAATCGAAATGGTAAGAGTATAAATTTTTTTTTTAAATGACGTAGATGATAAATTTCATACGATACAAAAAATTCGTGCGTCGGCCGGGAGTCGAACCCGGATCGACTGCTTGGAAGGCAACCATGCTAACCGTTACACCACCGACGCCATAAATACACCTGTTTAAATTTACTTAGATATATATCGCCTTCGAATTCATTACCCATCACTATAAAGCTTCCTATATTTGAAGTTTTATATCAAATTGCATCTTAACCTATTGGAGTTAAGAAAGACAAAAAGATATGATTTCTTTTCCTCTCTCGCAAATAAAGAAACACTGCATTTCCGAAAGTTCGGCAACTAGTGTAATAAACATAATACTTGATTCCATCTAATCCTAGCAAAAATTACGTGCGTCGGCCGGGAGTCGAACCCGGATCGACTGCTTGGAAGGCAACCATGCTAACCGTTACACCACCGACGCCATGTTACTGATGTGAACGAAATTATTTCTTATAGCACAGACGAATACAGTCAGTTTATTGAATTACGTGGCAATGCATATATGCAGGCTAGATCAAAAAAGAATTACAACTTTAATGATATCGATATATATCTTATAGTGTCTAATTCTTATAAATTTTCACATGCCATGCTGACAAAATATTTACTTCTTTAAATTACTGCCAGATAGTGTGTGCATGATAGCTGATGCCAATTGTTCCGTAATTGATACGGTATAGAAATAATCCAAAGTTTAAACTTTAAGAGGTCTTGAACGTTTAATTCTTTGTCTCATCATTGTGCAATAATTTAATATCGTACACTAGTTAACTTGTAGGTTAATATGCTAATTTGTAGTGGAAATACGAATCAATTACCGAGGGGCGTAATTAATCTTCGAACATATGTTACTTTCACTAAACCACTATTTGAAGAAACTGTTTTCTGGTTGGAAGAATTGGATATATAGTCTGCTGAACCGAACAAGATAGGCTGAAAAAGCAAAAGATAATGTGCTTTCGTGAATGTTCGGGTTCTACACTGTATACGAAACAAAGACCGGTGAACATATGTTTACATGATGACGACACGACCAGTATATAATTGCCCGAGGCGTAATATAAACTTATAAGAAAATGTATGAAATTCATGATTAAAGAAAACATGCAGTTCATAAGATGACGATAAAGTTGACGCAGATCCAACTTTTGGATAGCGGAATTGAAAGAATGAAATTTAGCAATTCAAAAAGAATAGAAAAAATATCCAGTAACAGATAGAAAAAAAAAAAGAAAGAAAGAAAAGAAAGCCAGAGAGAGAGAGAGAGAGAGAGAGAGAGAGAGAGAGAGAGAGAGAGAGAGAGAGAGAGAGAGAGAGAGAGAGAGAGAGAGAGAGAGAGAGAGAGAGAGAGAGAGAGAGAGAGAGAGAGAGAGAAATAATTTACCACTCTTGAGCATCGAAAATGCATACATACCAAAACACAATGTTAGTGTCAGTCTTAGCTTATTACTTCTATCGAATGATAACCTTTTTAGAACCGTGCGGGCCATTGTGCAATCGGTGTAGTCTGTCTGGGAGGAAACACAAATCTGACTTACCGGCGACCGGAATGTTAACATCGATCCGCAGTCAGGAATCCCTGGACGAAGAATGAGACGAAATCACCACAGTAACGACAACGTGTCATAATTAAAGCAGGATAGAGACGACCGAAGTACGTTACGTCTATTTTCAATACGAAATCCACCGAGGCCAAAAAGATCAACACGATCAAGACCCTTTATATACTAGTGAGCGCTCTATGGTAGGACATAATACCAGTTGGATGAATATACTGGGCATAGTGTGAGACTCCCTTTTAAGTTGTATCACGAGTAATGTCTATAGCCCATTCAGCAGGCTGACAATGATGAGGACGGGAAGACCAGATTGGTAATGATATTACGCTTTGCATAGGCTGCCTATATTTTTGTGCGTCCATAATTCTCCAAATTGTGGCCTAACATTTTTTGGTACTCCAGTTTCGCGATTTGATATTTAATGAGCGGATCCTTTTGCAATGCCAAAAATTAGGGCTCGTCCGGGAGTCGAACCCGGGACCTCTCGCACCCGAAGCGAGAATCATACCACTAGACCAACGAGCCTGACACTGCTAAGTGAAATTAAATAGATTATAAATAATTTCATGTCACATATCAAGACGGTGAACAAGTATTCCAATTTCTA